>NW_025215185.1:54253-69018 GCF_004010195.1 Chiloscyllium plagiosum | reverse complement strand
TTCCTTCCTAACAAGTATCTCCTCTAGCTTACACTCTCCTCTTCAACAATACGGTCCCTCTCGTTCGTAAATACTGAAGAAAAGTACTCATTCAAGACCTCTCCTATTTCTTCCGACTTAATACACAGTCTCCCACTACTGTCCTATCCTCGTTCTCGTCATTCTCATGTTTCTCACACACGCATTAACTTGAGGATTATGGACAAACATTTATTATATCCGAGAAAAAGATGGTGATTTTGTGAAAAATTGCATTTTCCCCATGATATGTTATTCCCAATAGTTCACGTACCTGTGTGGAGGGCCCATGTTGGTTGAGAGGGAGCTCCAGGCTCTGAATGAATTCTCACCGTTTCAATGTGCAGTTGGTGTGTGTCTCTATACTGTTCATAAATCTATTAGCAGCATTAATGCCTTACTCCTGAAATAGTTCGCCATTCCCACCAACCTCTGACCTCTATAGGAGTACAATAATGTCTTATCGGAGATAGAAGGCATTTCCTTGAGACTTGGCACAAACTATTCACTTTTCCCTCTCACGTTCTGCAAACCAAGTTAAAGTGATACATATGTACCACGAGCAAAGGAACCAGGAGGAACAACATCGAGCAGTCTATCTGTGTAGACTCTGCTTCACTCTTTGTCATGTTGGGGCATCAAAGACATCTTCCTATTTCTGTATACGTGGTTCAAAAGGCTGAATGGCCACGTCCTGGTCATCTGGAAGCAGCTCAAGGACCTGACTTGGCGACTCCGGTTCCTGTTTAACATCTCGATGTGCTGACTACACTCCTTCCCTCCTTATGTAATAGGCAGGAGGGTCTGAATGGGCTATCCCTATTCTTATCCAATAGTTTCAATGGATTGAATGGCGTCCGTGTATTCTGTTGAAACCACATTTCGGGCAGAAGCTTATGCTCAGAAATGGCGGTTCTCCTGCTCCTCGGATGCTGCCTGGCCTGCTGTGCTTTTACAGCGCTACACTCTCGAGTCTTCAGACACTGAATGGTCTCCTCTGTTTCTGTGCACCAGGTTATCGGAGTAAATTAACTCCAAATGCTCCTGTCTTGCAGTTTTAAGGAACTGAATGGAACATAGGGACGTAGGACTGAGGAGTAGGAGTGTGTCATTAGACACTCTAAGCCTTCTCAACTAGGCAGTAAGATCGTGGCTGATCTGGATGTGTTCTCAGCCCCACTTCCATATCTGTAGTTCATCGTCCTTTACTGTCCAATATCTAACTACCATAGCTTTGACTAAATGCAAACACACAGGCACCACAAACTTCTGGGGAAGAGCATTCCCACTCAAACAAAATTTGTGAAATTCTCCTCATCCATGTTCAGACTGGGGTTGGACGGACCACCGTTTCATTTTCTAGTCCCGTTCCTCCATTGATCATGATAAATTTTAAATGTAACCCAGTTGGTGATATGACCAGTGATATAGGTCTCAGACTAGGTCAGGTTCTTTGCTGCGGACAAGTCAGTTCGATATCTTACATTTGCAAACATAATTCAGCAAAGCAAAGTTATTCAAAGCTAAGATGGAATAATACATGGCAAATAGTTTGGACAAATATGTACATTAATATTTATCTTTCAATGCATACTGAGATGCAGTCTGTGCATACACACAGACACACACTAAGACATACACAGTGTTACACACACAAGTGCACACAGACACACACATACACATGCCTAAATACAAGAAGGAAAAAAAAATCTGCAAAATATCAGCTGAAAGAGCTTTGTCCATGCAATAGTTAAACTCATGACAAAAGTAAAATAATTGAATGTTATTCTGCCTCTGAGGTTGTTCTGCTCACACTAGCAGAATTTATTCCTGGAACCGTCGGATTTGGCTGAATTACATTTGATTTTAGGCAGTAGGGAGATGCCAATGACTCCTCAACAGTAATCCTACATGAATGGTAAAGATGACTGAACGGTTTTCATCTCTCATACATTGCTGCGAGAAGGAACAAGGAAAGCGAGGGAGCAATAAGCAGTGGCTTCTCCAGCATGTTGCATTTTCTCCATCTCTGAGCAGAAATATACAATAATGTTATCTGAACACCAAACTGGACTACGTGAGGCCTCCTTGAATATACTCGGAACTGTATGACTCTAAGGAGAAAGTGAGGACTGCAGATGCTGGAGATCAGAGCTGAAAATGTGTTGCTGGAAAAGCGCAGCAGGTCAGGCAGCATCCAAGGAGCAGGAGAATCGACGTTTCGGGCATGAGCCCTTCTTCAGGAATGGGCTGAAGAAGGGCTCATGCCCGAAACGTCGATTCTCCTGCTCCTTGGATGCTGCCTGACCTGCTGCGCTTTTCCAGCAACACATTTTCAGCACTGTATGACTCTGTCCCTGTTCTCTGCTCCATGTAGGGGTTTTAATGAAGATACGTTTGTACGTGTCCACATATTTTTGTCCAATAAAATCATGTCTTCACAGTATTTGTTTTCTTATACTATGAAAAGAGTAAATAACATATGCATGTTGTTTTCTTAAATTTGAATCCTCAGTTCTAGACTGCCATACCAGAGAAAATGTCCATAGGCTATGCACCAGATACACTCTCCTCAATATCTTATACAGTTCAATACGAACGCCTCTCATTCTCAACCCTGAAGTGCTCTCGCTTTATAGAGGTTTATAACATCATGAGGAGCAAGGGAATGGTAAGATCCAAGAACATTTTCCTAGCTTAGGGAGTCCAAAACTAGAGCACATAGATTGAAGGTGAGGGGAGAAAGATTTAAAAGGGACAAAAGTGGTAACTTTTCACAGAGTGTATAGAATGAACTGCCAGAGGAAATGTTGGAGGCTGGGACAGCTACAGTATTTAAAGCCATTTGAATGAAGCCATTTGAGTGAACACGAAGGTTTTATGAGATATGGGCCAAGTGCTGGCAAATGGAACGTGATTAATTTAGGACATCTGGTCGGCATGGACATGATGCTACGAAGGGTCTGTTTCCGTGCTGTATGACTGAATAAGGCCTTTTTTCCAGGAGCAAGTACAGTGAAACATCTTTGCAAAGTTTCTAACGTTATTGAGTATATTTATTTTTCAGTTTATGGAATCATCACAGCCCACAATAGATCAGATGTTCACTCAGAAATCCCCTATACAGGTGCAGTAAAACATCCTGATAGCCATTTCATGAAGTAATCATTCCATATACCTTCCTAATTATTTGCTGCATCTGCATACTAACCCCGTGTGATGTATGTACCAGGGTGGACAAATGCCTTTGTACAACTGAGTTTTGTGATCTCTCTTCTTTTAATTAGTTTACTGTTGTTTTACCTTTCTGCCACAGCACAAACTTCGGTAGCCCATGTTATCCTATTTCTGCTGAAGGTTTGCACACTAACCTTCCCTGTCTATATCACATTACAGACTCTCTACCTCCATTTGACATCTTATCGAATCTTAATGGTTGATCCAATTGAGTTCCATCCAATCAGTCCCCACATGCAAATTATTCACAGATTCTAAATAGCTTTTGATGTTGCACTGATCTCTGAGGCACTTCACCAAGTTAAATATTTCCAACCCGAAAATACACATTTCTCCCGACTATCTCTTTCCTGATACTTACCCAGGGCTCCCCTTTTCCTGTGTAGCAACCTAGAAAGTAGGTGTGACCTCCTCTTGTGCTGCGTAATGTACTCAAATGGCTGAAGAGCTTCATCCTATTTCTTTGTAAAACCTTAGAGGGACAGAAAGGTCTCCTCATGTCTCATTGAATCGATCCTGAATGGCTGAGTGCGATCTTCCTCACTTTCTGTAACAGCATCGAGGGGTTGAGTGAGTGAACAACACATGAAGCAAGAGCAGCAGGTGGCCATTCAGCCCCTCGAGCCTGCTGCTAATTCAGAATGCTCATTGTTGATGTGATTGTAACTAAGCACCCCTTTCCTGTCTGTTCCCAATAAACATTGATTCTCTTGTTCATCAAAGATCTATATAACTCCGCCTTGAGTGTTTTCATTAACCCAGTCTTCACTGCTCCTTGGGCAAGAGAAGACCACACAATCCTAAAGAGAAAGGAACATCCCTTTCCCAGTCTGAAATAGGAATGCCCTTATTCTCAAAATGAGTTCCCCTCAAACCAATCATCATTCTTTTGACACAACGGTTAGGAACAGATATAGACCATTCCGCCCCTCAAACCTCCCCAAATTTCCATTAACCCTCGACAATCAAATATTGACCAGATTAACCTCCACTGAAGTTAAAGGAATTCCAGGTACAATATTTTCACAAGAGTTCAAGAAATTAGAACAGCGAACATTGAACAGTACAACATAGTAAGAGCCCTTCAGCCCTCAATGGTGTGCCAAACTATTATCCTACTCTAAGATTAAATTAAACTGCAGAGCCTTCATCCTATTATCATCTATTTGCCTATCCAAGAGTTACTTGAATATCCCTAATGTAGCTGATTCTACTACCACTGCTGGCAGTGCATTCCACGCACCTATCACTACCTGTGTAAACAACCTGCCTCTGACACCTCCCCAAAAGCTTCCTCCAATCGCTTTAAAATTATGTTTCCTCGTGTTAGCCATTTTCACCCTATGAAAAAGACTCTACTTGTCCATTCTATCTGTGCCTCTCATCATCTTGCACACCTCTGTCAAGTCACCGTTCATTCTTCTTTAATGAGAAAAGCTAAAGCTCCCTCAAACCTTCTTCATAAGACATGCCCTACAGGACAGGCAGCATTCTGGGAACTCCCGTCTGCACCCTCTCTAAAGCTTCCACATCCTTCCTTTAATGGGGTGAACAGAACTCAACACAATATTCCAATTATGGTCTAACCAGGCCTCTATGGAGCTGCAGCATAACCTTGCAGCTCTTAACTCAATCCCCCAGCTTATGAAAGCCAACACATCATACACATTCTTAACAGCCCTATCACCTTGAGGGCTTTGGCAACTTTGGGGAATCTATACACGTGGATGCCAAGATCCCTTTGTTCCTCACACTGCCAAGAATCCTACCTTTAACCCAGTAATCTGCATTCAAATTCAACCTTTGAAAGCGACTCTCCTGAAAATGGGAAAATGGACCAGAACCAGACCACTTAGTCCATTGGATCTGCTGTGCCATTGGATTACAGCTGAAATGTTTCTCACCTACATTCTCCTGCCTTCGCAAAATGATAATTGATTCCCGAATTAATGAAAAGCTTATTCAACTCTATCTGAAAGAAACTGTGTGCAGGAGTGTGTGTGTTTGTTTTTGTGTCCATATCTGTATGTATATGTGTTGTATGTTTAACGTGTCTGTGTATGTTTGTGTGTATCTCCGTGAGACGAGGTCTTGCCGTTTTTTGGGGTAAATCCATTGAAATTGAGATCAACCCCTCACGTCTGTCCCTGTTAAGTTTATAGTTATACAATGCCACCTTCTGCTCGCCTTTGTACTAGTGTCAGTTTTTTTGTTTCGTTCAGAGGACATCAAATACTGTCAATTTCTCACATTGCATGGCTGTTTGGTTTTTCAAATAACATCTTTGGAAGCACAGAGCAGTTTCGTCTGATACCTAGTGATATCGTTCCTGAGATATTATCACCACCACTGTGTCAGTTTCAGGACTTTTCAATCTTTTCTCATTTATAATTTGTAGGAGTATATTGTAAAACATTTCAAGATAATGAACGTGCGATATATTAATTGCATCGACTTACAAATGGTTCCGTCAACCTTGCTTGGATGCATTTGCGGTGGAAATACTCTTTAATTTGTGCACTCTGTGTCATGAATAATCTTCAAAGACAAATCACTTCCACATTGCAGAGCGACCATAGACATAACTTTACATGGACATTCTCCACTCTAAGGGTCCTCAGTACGATTACAATCCTCCATATACCAAACTGTGGGTATGTGCGTGTGCAGATGGTTCTGTCAGTTTGGATGGTGCTATGAGCTGCCTCCCTCCCCCTCCCTTCCAGACTGAATTCCCTGATGGTTGACACCCTGCGGTGCTGTCAACGCAGAGGAGAGTAAAGGCCAGCAGAGGGGGACATTGCATCACTTTAAACACCAGAGAGGCTGACAGATCCGCTGTGCACATGGACACACAGATACACACAGAGATAAATATAGACACGCAGATACACACAAAGACGAATAGACTCACACAGATGCCCATATGGATGAATACAGGCACAAGGATAACACAGAGATGAACACAGACACACAGATATACACAGAGACAAACACAGACCCGCAGATACACACAGAGACGAATCCAGACACAAAGATGTTCACACATGAATACAGGCATGCAGATACAGATATGAATACAGGCATGCAGATAGATATAGAGACGAATACACACATGCAGATACAGGCATGACTGCAGGTACGCAGATGCACACAGAGACGGATGCAGACTCGAAAATGCACACAGAGACACGCAGATAGACAGAGAGACGGATAGAGACACAGATACACGCAAGATGTATTCATCTCTATATGCATCTGCATGCCTGTATTCATCTGTGTGTATCATTCAATTCGCCTGTGTGTATATGCGAGTCTCAGGCGAATTGAATGATACACACAGATGAATACAGGCATGCAGATGCATATAGAGATGAATACAGACATGCAGATTCAGATGCACATAGAGATGAATACAGACACGCAGATTCAGAGGTGAATACAGACACATAGATACACAGCAAGGCAAATATAGACATGCAGTTACACACAGAGATGAATAAAGTCACACAGATACCAACAGAGATGAATACAGATACACGTATACACACAGTTGAACACAGATAAACCGATATACAGAGACAAAAACAGACGCGCTGATACACACAGAGATACACAGATACACAGAGACGAATTGAGACACACAGATACACACAGAGATGATTACAGACACGCAGATACACACAGAGGTGAACATAGACAGTCAGATACACAGAGAGACGAATACAGACATGCAGCTGCACACAGATACAAATACAGGCACGCAGATGCGCACAGAGACAAATACAGACATGGAGATACACACAGCGATGAATGCAGAAACGCAGATACACACAGTGACAAAATCAGACATGTAGAGACATGCAGAGCTGAATATAGATGCACAGACACACACGGAGACTGATGCAATAGCACATCTACTAATACAGGCACACATAGACAAATACCGATACACAGATGCACATGCACACACAGATACCCAGTCATCAATACAGACGCACTACACCCACTGCCACACTGACGTTTGTATCGACATCAGGAATCTGCCAGTGTTTATTTTTTCACATGGTGACTTTCTCAATATTTCACTCACTCTGTGTGGCTTGTGTCAATCTTTCTGGTGTTCCATAGGTAATTCTCTGCATCCTCTCTATATCTTCCACCTCTTTCCTTTAATGAGGTGACCAGAACACGGTATTACAAGTGTGGTGTTATGACACGGCGATGAACCCTTCTGCTAATGAAACTAAACACTCAGCAAAGCTCACCTCACTCATAATCTGTTAAAGTCGAGTGACAGAGAGCTCGCAAATTCCACTACTTAACAGGAAATAATATCAATGTATTCCTTAATTCTAAAAGTGAACATTGAAAAACAACAGTTTCCCAACTCTAAGCTTCCCTTTCTCTGAACTGTTTGTTATCTTCCTCCACCTTTAATAATATACTCTTCCAATTAAAGAAAAACTGTATTAAAATTACATAAACCAGACAGTGGCTGTAGTCTCCAATGCTCCCCTTCTTTCCACTGAATATCTCCCGGGTCATGTTCAGTCTTTTAATGCAAGGGTTTTTCATCCAAAAAATGAATCTTGCACAGAGAATGTTGTTCATGGCAGACTCTCACGATGGTAGTTTACTCTCTGTCTAACTTTCAAAATGCGTGCCTCTTTATTCCCTCAACATCAGCTCATCTCCTTGGTTTGATGCTGGCAAATTGATTGGGTTTAGTATAGTGGGTCATAATTTCAACTTGATTGTTTAAATTCGAATAGTTGTCAAAAGAGCAACCAAAGCTCAACATATCTGTTTCACAGCCAGACGTTACATAGTTTCAGTCCAGTACACTCTGAAAATATTAGCTAGTCATATGACAAGTACTTGCAAGCTCTCAATGCAGAACAGCATTCAACTTCATCACAGTGGGTTAAACAGTGGGATTATAGAGCTGCAGCAAAACCTCACAGCTCTGAAACTAAGCTCCCCGGCTGTGAAAGCCAACACATCATGCGCCTCCTAAACAACAACTTTGAGGCAACTTTGAGGATCTATAGACATGGACCCCAAGATCCCGCTGTTCCAGATTTATCTCGATCTGTCACTTATCAGCTCAGTTCTGTCAATGTCCTGTTGTAACCTACAACAGCCCTCCATACTAACCACAAACTCCACCAAAGTTCGTGACATCAGCGAACCTATGAACCCACCCTTCCAATTTGTCATCCAACTCTCTTATTAAAAAAATCACAAAGAGCAGAGGTCCCAGAACAGATCACCAAGCTAGTCACCAAGCTCCAGGTTGCATCTGTTCCATCTACCACCACCTTTTGTCTTCTGTGGGCCAGCCAATTCTGCATCCAGGCAATCAGATCTCCCTGTAAGCCATGTCTCCTTATCTTGTGAATGAGCTTACCGTGGATAACTTTATCAAATGCCTTGTTAAAATCCATATATACCACATCCACTGCTCTAATTCATCAACGTGTTTTATCACATCCTTAAGGAATTCAATAAGATCTATGAGGCATGATCTGCTCCTCACAAAGCCATGCTGACTATCTCTAATCATTTATAATTTTCCAAGTATTCATAAATCCTGTCTCTCAAATCCTCTCCAATACTTTGCCCGTCACCGGTGTAAGACTATTTAGCCAATAATTCCCAGGATTATCCCTATTCCCTTTCTTGAACCAGGAAATAACTTTTGCCAGCCTCCTGTCATCTGGCACGACTCCAGTGGACAGTGAGGATGCAAAGATCATCGCAAAATGAGCAGCAATCTCTTCTCACTTCCTATAGTATCCTAGGGCATATCCTGTTTGGCCAAATAAATTTATCTATTCGTGTGTTTTTTAACTTTTTCAATACATCCTCCTGTTCTAGCATATCCGCTTGTTTCATGCTGTCCTCAGAAACGTCAAGGTCCCTCTCATGAGTGAATACTGAAGCAAACATTCATTAAGAACCTCCCCATCTCCTCCGACTCCTGGCGCAAGTTCCCTCCACTATCCCTGATCAGCCCTACCCTCACTCTGGCCATCCTCTTGTTCCTCACATAAGTGTAGAATGTCTTAGGTTTTACCTTAATTCTACCCACCAAGGCTTTATCATGCACACTTTTATCTCTCCTGAGTTAATTCTTCATTTCCACCCTGGTTACCTTGCAACCTTCGAGAGCACTGTCTAATCCTTGCCTCCTCAACCTTATGTATGGTGGATGAGAGCAATAGGCCCGCTGGGAACATCAGGCAGCAGACGATCAGGGTGATGGAGCAACACTTGCTATGTCTCAATGGCTCAGAGTGAACCCTCCAGTACACACGGTTTCACCAAGTCCAATAATCCCTCTGTATTTCAGTAACTTACTGCCTGCCGTTCTTCCTGGAAGAAAATGACAGGTTATATATGACGTTAAATCCCACCTGCCAAACTTTTATCCATTGATTAACTTGTCCATATCCATTTACAGACTCTACAACTTCCATTGATAATTTAATCTCCTGCTTATCTTCGTTCCATTGGCAAACTTAGTTACAGTACATTTGTTCCACTCCTTTAGATCATTGATATAGATGGTAAATAGCTGAGGACCCTGCACTGGTCACTGTGTGACCCTACTGGTTACATTCGTTTAAACTTATTAAATTGATTTATCCGGAGTGCCTGCTTTCTGTCCGATAACCAGCCCTCCCCCATTCCTGTGTAACACGCTCGAAGGGCTGAAGAAGGACGAGGAACATCAGTCAGCAATCCAGCCCCTCCAGCCTGCTCCACCATTGAATACAATCACACCTGATGTCAGCCTGCTCCACCATTCAATACAATCATGGCTGATGTCATCTTGGTCTCAGTCCCACTTTCCGGCCCACACTCCATATCCCTTCAGTTACTCAATATCCCAGCATCCACTGCACTCTGGAACAGTGAATTACACAGATTCATAATCCTTTGAGAGAAGTTCTCTCATCACTGTTTTAATTCCTCTCCACTTATCCTAAAACTATGATCTCTTGTTGTAGATTGCCCCGTATGAGGAAATACCCAATGCATATCGACATTATCAATCACCTTTAGCATTGTCCAGTCCTCAGTGACATCTCCTCCCATTTTTCTAAACTCCAGAGAGTATAGGCCTGAATTGCTCAATCTCTCTTCAGAGGACAAACTCCTTATCTCTGGAATCAGTCTAGTAAACCTCTTCTGAACTGCCTCCATGGTAATTACATCCCTCCTGCAGTCAGGACATCAAAACTGTACACAGTACTCAATTGCAATCTCACAATGCCTGGCATTATTGCAGCAACACCTCCCTCGCTTTATAATCTATTCTTTCAGAAATAAATGCCAAATTTGCAGTTGCCTTTCTCATTATCTGCTATACCTGCATCTGTGTTTTTTGTGAAATGGATGAGGATACCAGATCCCTCTGTACCTAAGCATTTTGTAGTTTCCCTCTGTTTGGATAGTAATTGCCTTTCTGTTAGACCGACCAAAACGGCCTCATACTTTTCATTGTTTCATTTCATCTGCCAAATAATGGCGCAACCTATCCTTAACCATTCATTACAATTTATCACCTGAGTCAGTGTCTTCTGAAAAACTGATTATAGCATGTCCATCCCCTCAAATAAATGATAGTATTGATTGCTAATATTTGGGGCCTGGGGACTGAGCCCTATGGTATTTTTGGAAACAGAAAATGAACCACTTATTCCATCTCACTGCAATTCTTTGTTTCGCCAATCCTATATCCAAGCGAATAAATTACTTCTAACCATATGCGATCTTATTCTGCAGATTAATCTTTTGTGCACACCTTATTCAATGTCTTCTGCAAGTCCTGATTTTACATCTCTCAGGATCCCCAGTATGCAGCTTGCTTTTCACATTCTTAAAGACTCAAATAAATAATGAAAATACCATTCATCCTTTGTAAAATTATGTTGATTCTGATGGATTGTGGCTTGATTCTGCAAATGTCCTTTCATTAATTCCTAAATAATCGATTTTAACAATTTTCTTAAATTTCAACAGTTTTCTCACTACTTTATAATTCCATCGTGAAGGTGGTGAGCTTGAATCCTCACCTCTCTATATTCTCTTCGTTCCCTCCAATCCTGTATAATTGACACATGGCGTGAAATGACCAACTCTGGTTGCTGTGTAAGAGGCATGAGTGGCTGAATGGACTCATTATCTTCCCTGTGCACAAAATCAATGGGCTGATGTCAAAACAAAATCAAACAAAACATAGATTAAACCGAGCTGAACCAAGGCAAATTAAATTATATTACATGAAGTTTCAACACCCAGCACCATCCTACCAAAGCTCCCCATCACTGGTAACATGAGTTGCAATACCCATATTTGTTCAGAATTCTTCCTCTCCAAGCCCTCACTGTTACACAAATGCCCTGACCAGTATAGCCAATGAAACCATGTCTATATGGCTGAAATAGGGCCGCCACGTCCTATAGCAATGTTCCTTTTTCTGGTGCCCATGCTCGTAAGGAAGTCCGGGGGGTGGGCTCCATAACTAATCTACACCACGATCAGAGTCCTGGGGGGTTTCTTGGAACCCAGTTCATTAGAATGTTCTTCCTCGCACAAAATGAAAGAATACTAAACAATTTATTACTATGCAAGTCCAAAGAGGGAAGATTTAGCGAACCCAAGAGGAGGGGCACCAGATTTGCCTTGACCTCTGTTCCCAAAACCCCTTCCAAAACACTTGCTATAGTGCACCAATACCTATGAAGCTTGTGGCATGATCACAAGCAATAAGTAAGTATACCTACATCTATTGTACATTTGGGGTGGATTGGGGACGCTCCTGTCTTAAATTTGACAAGCTGCTCCAGTGTCAATTAAACCCTGTGGAGTACCTTCAACTGCATAGCCTACATCCTACTGCAAATTGAAATCTTCCTTAAGGTCTCCCAAATATCTTCCCACTCCTCTGGTGAGATCTCCACCCACAATTCCTGAGCCAAGATTCCATGCAACCACTTTATATCCTTTGAGACACTACCTCTTAATAAATGATAGAGGGTGCTGAGCAAGAGAGCACTCTTCGCTCCATTTCTGACCAATGGGGACTAACCATTAATGTAGTCTTTATTTCTGTATAAAATTCCTCATCTGAAAATAACGAAAGTGGCCCCTCCAAGATAATTCATATTTCTGGCTCAGCTGCTCGAAAACCATCATGACCACCACGTCAAATAATTCTCCCAAACAGGAAACTCCTCTGGTCTCCCAGAGCCGAAAGCCAGAATCCATCAATCCCAGCTGGGATCCTACCAATCCTACAATAGGAGTAAAAGGGGAAGTTTATTTTTGTAAGTTGCCCTCACTTTGTCGCATCATTTTCCAGGCTTTAACTATTTTAAGGACAATTGGATCTCTGCAATGGTCCATAACAGTCCTCATCTTGTCCATGAACAACAGATTAATGAGGGGGCATTTTGCCTGGGATGCCTCAATGTCCAGCCAAACTGACCGCAGGTCTTTGCAAGCTCAATCAGCCACATCCGATTGCAGGGAACCTAGTTGGTATTTCTTAAATTCCAGAACATTCACACCCTTCATCTCCTGCAGAAGCTATAATTTGGCAAGTTTCATAAGAGGCCACCTGTGGTGCCAGATAAAAAAGCTTGACCAACTGTAAAGCCTCCATAGAACCGACCTGGAGAGTATCAAAAGGACCATTCGCATGGGATAGAAGAAATGAGGAAGTACATTCATTTTAACCGGAGGTATTCTACCCAACCAGGATATTGGAATACCTTTCCAGAGCCGAAGGTCCTGTCTTATCTTGTCGAGCACCTGCATGAAGTTTGCTTTATATAATTGACCGAAGGCCGGTGTGATAAAAATGCCTAAATAGAGGAAACCTCCTTGTGACCATCTGAAAGGGAATCGGATTGCACCCCCCATGATCAAGTATTCGAATAACACCCCAACAGGCATGGCCTCCGATTTCATAAAATTGATGTTATACCCCGAGAAAGATCCAAATAAATCAATCACTTCTATTAAACGGGGCATAGATATCATTGGGTTAGTTAGAAAGAGAAGAACGTCATCTGTATAAAGGATGATGTTATGCCTTCCTGACCCTACCACCCGTTCAGTTATATTGGGGCCCCTCTGGGTGGCCTCTGCCAACGGCTCCATCACCAATACAAATAATAACGGTGAAAGGGGCGCCCTTGTC
The DNA here is from genome assembly GCF_004010195.1 of Chiloscyllium plagiosum. Lineage (NCBI taxonomy): Eukaryota > Metazoa > Chordata > Chondrichthyes > Orectolobiformes > Hemiscylliidae > Chiloscyllium > Chiloscyllium plagiosum. The sequence goes on along the minus strand of NW_025215185.1, from coordinate 55,544 downwards.
GGCTGCCTCTGCCGATGCTAAAATTATACCATTCGACCTTGCACCATTCGTGAGAACTGCTGCTGCTTTAGCGTCACTATATAATTCTGCCATCCACCATGCAAAGACAACTCCAAGGCCAAACGGTTCCAAGACATAAAAGAGGTGTGGCCACTACACCCAATCAAACGCTTTCTCTGCATCCAGCAAGACTACCAAGCCTGGAATCGACCTTGCTGGCACACCTGAACCATATTTAGCACTCTCCTAATATTAATAGGGGACCTGCATCTCCTAATAATACCTGTCTGTTCCTCTTTCACAATGAAGGACAAGATCTTCTCCAGCCTCAATGCTAGTATTTTCGACAAAATTTTAAAGTTCACAGTTTTAATAACAGTATAGGCCTGTACGAATAGGCAATCCTCTGGGGTTTTCCCTCTCTTGAGAATAAGAGAAATATTTGCTTTTCTCTGAGAGGATGGGAGGCAGTCCTGTCTACAAAAATAATTGAATATATCCAACATTGGCTCAGCCATCATGTCTATGAACTCCTTATAAATCTAAGTCCGCAAGCCATCTGGGCCGGTCGGTTTGCCACTCTGGAGCTGCCTTACCGCATCCTGTATCTCTTGGATTGTCAAAGGGGCATTCAAAAGAGACTCCTGATCTGAAGTTACACCTGGGAGGTCCAGGGTCTTAAAAAGGACTTCGTTTTCATCAATCTGTCCGCACAATCCTCTGACTGGAGCAACCCAGAGAACTTACTGAATGCTGCATTAATCCTTTTCAGATCGAAGGTAATAGTGCCAGCATCCTCTCTAATGGATGTAATAGATTGGGGGCACTCTTCTTTCTGGCCAAGTATGCCAAGTACCTTCTCAGTTTAGCACCATACTCGAATAATCTCCCTCTTTGCTGTTTGGGTGAGCGCAGTGTTCAGAGCAGCCCAGAGGGCTGTAATCTGCTGCAACTTAGTTACAGACAGTCTGTCAATGTATGCTGTCTCAGCTGCCTTCAGCTAAGCCTTTAGCATACGCTACTGCTTTCCCTTCTGCCGCTTCCGAATCACCAAGTAAGAAATAATCAAACCACTTGCATAGGCCTTGCAGTCTTCCCAGAACACTGACGGATTACTGGCCGTACCCAAGTTAATGTCCCAATAAAAACTTAAATTCCCGCGAAAAGTACTCAATGAATTTGCTATCTTTCAGGAGGCAAGGATCCATGTGCCAGTGCTGTGAGCCTGTCCCATCGCCATCGGCCTGAACATCCACGTACGCTGCTGCATGATCAGAATTTTGCAGGGCAG
>NW_025215185.1:37910-51702 GCF_004010195.1 Chiloscyllium plagiosum | reverse complement strand
TACATCAGAAGATGTTTCTTGTAGGGGGAGACAATGGAGAACTATTGGATGTGATATAGTTAGATATTCAGGTGGATGTTTAAGAGTTCAGAAAGCGAATAGCAAATAAAATTGAACCAACGTGGTTCAGGAGCGACTTTTGGAAATGGAAGGGTAAAAGTGAAGTTGGCCTTCATTTAACGGAAATTGGAATATCGAAGTAAAGGTGTTCTGCACAGATTGCATGCAGTGTGGATGAAATTATACCTGTGTTCTGGACTGTTTGAAAGAATGAGGGGTGATCTCAGGGAAACTTAGAAAATTCACCCACAGCAGACTGACTAATACAGGGGCATGGAGAAGTGCAGCAGGCAAAGTTAGGGGGAACCCAAGATGTTCAACAAAAACATCAAGCTGAACAGAATAACCAGGGAAAAATTAGGACCCATTTCGAAACCAAGGGGGTAATCGGTATGTGAAACTGGGGAACATTGATAGTCTGTGACATGAGAGCTTCACATCTGTTTTAGTTGGGAGAAGGAAGATGCAGGTACAGAATTATATAAGATGGACTGGGAAGCTCTCGAACAGATTGATATAAGATGCAAGTTTTGATTAATGGTTTTGGATGATGTAAAGTCCAAATGAGTTGTATCGCAGGATGCTGTTGGAGACAAGAGAGGAAATGTCCTGATCTAAATGTTTAAGTCGAATATGACCACACAAGGGACGTGCTAGAGAACTGGAGAACAGCAATGTGGTCCCAAGTTACTGGAAAGGTGGTAGAGATAGACCAGTGTCTGGTTGTACTACAGCGAGCAGTGCAGTGTATCTAATTATTTGTGGTATTCATAAATGATGTAAATGTGAATGTGGAGGGGGTGGTGGGGGTGGGGGCTGAGCATAATAAGAAATTTTGTGTTTGACACAAAGATTGGCCAGGTGGTTGGCAGTGAGGAGGAAGGCCTTATGTTACAGGAAGATACAGGTGGAATGGTCAGATGGTCAGATCAATGTCAGATGGAATGGTACCCTGATAAATATGAGGTGATGCACTTTGGAAGATGGAGCCAGACAGGGAAGAATTCAATGAATAGCAGAACACTGGGGAGGTCAGAGGGTGTTTCTCCACACATCTCTGAATGTGACTGGACAGTGTAATGGCCAGTTAAGAAATCACACGGGACTGCAGGCATGAATGCAAAACTGCATTCATCGAGGCAACATAATATGAGTTACACATGCCATTGGTTCGGCCATAGATGGAATACTGTGTGCAGTTCTGGCAGCCACATTACAGGAAGTGTTTTGGTTTCTCAGTAACATCAGAAGCTATTGGGGTCTCCACAGAGTTGGAAGCTTCAGTGGAAGTCTCCTGACTGCAACTCTCTCTAAATTTTCACTTGATTTGTTTTCCCTCCTAGACTGGAGAACTGCATCTGAGAATCTGTGTCTGATCTTTCCTTTTTGCCAAGTACATGTTTATGGGATAGTACTGTATCAGAACACTTAATTATTGATAGAGTCTAGGCCAACGCCTTCAAATATGTTTGAGGAGCTCTGCTGTCATCCATAACATGTGACTCCTTCTCTTCCTGTATAATTGGTTGGATGCACTAAATGGGCTATCTGTACACTTCTCCAATAATTTCATTGAGCTGAATGACTTCCTCATATTCCTGTGAAGTTAGCGTGAGGAGCTGAATAATCTCCTCCTTTTAACTGTGGAAATGTGCAGTGTCCAGCAGCACTGTTGCATGAATGTTACCAATACTTCCAACAGCACAAACCTGAATGTTGTCTAGGTCTTGCTGCACATGGACACAGACTAGTTCAGGAGCTGAAGGGGGACATTTTTCCTGAATATTGTGTGACCTTCAGTGAACACCCTCACTTCTAATCTTTATGAAGCAGCTGAAGACATTTGTGCTGAGGAAGCTACCTTGAGGATCTTTTGCAGACATGTCCAGGACTGCATGGACTTTTGTATACAAACCACAATCATTGTGTTTCATGCTTTAAATCATTCTAACCAGGGAAGTTTACAACTCATTCCCATTAAGTGCAATCCTACTCAGGCTCCTTGAGACAGTTCTTAGTTAAATGATGCCTTGATGTCAGAGCCGGTCACTCTTCCCTGAGCCCTTGTGTTCACGTCTTTTGCTCATATCAATAGGTCACAGTGTGGGGGCAGGGAGTGCTTTTTGACCAGTCAGAGTTGAGGGCTGTGAAGAATTTAACATGAAAGAGGATATTAGACCTTATGATCTTATTATGGGTGAACACCTGCTTTTGGGTGGGGGGGGGTGTGGATGAATGACATACCCCTGTTTATGGCGTTCTCATATTCTATTATTGGAAAGTAGAGGCTGTTATTTTCCTGGAAGCTCTGTTATTGAATGTTGCCAGATTGTCTGGACCATCTCTGGTTGAGGTATGGGGGTTGTATTCACAGTGAAACTGGGTCTACAATGTAACCAACAAATGTAGCACAAGTTGCAGAGAGGAGACGCTCTGTAGAGAGAGATGAGGGGCCTCTTTCATACCCAGCCTGGGTTTTCCAATTACATTTCCCAAGTCACCTCAAAGCGTGTGGGACAGTCTTGAGGGGCTGAATGGTCTCCTCTGTTTCTGTGCACCAGGGTTTAGCAGTAAGTAGCTTCTAACTGCTCCTGTCTAGCAGGTTTGAGGGGCTGAATGGAACACAGAAAGATGGGACTGAGGGGCAGGAGTGGGCCATTAGACACTTTGAGCCTTCTCCACCAGGCACTAAGATTGTAGCTGATCAGGTTATGGTCACAGCCGCAATTTCCTGTCTGTATCCCATTATCCATGACTCACTTCTCTGTCAAATATTTAACTAACCCAACTTTGAATCAATGTAAACAAAGAGGCATCTCAAACTTGTGGGGAAGAGAATTCCCACATGAAATGCCTGTTTAGAATGTCTCCTCATCCCTCTTATAGAGTCATATAGCATGCAAATTTGTCCGTGCTGACCAGATATCCCAATCTGATCGAGTCTGATTTGCCAGCATTTGGCTCATATTCCGCTATACCTCCTTATTCAGATACCCATCAAAATGCCAGACTCCACCACTTCCTCTGGCAGATAATCCCATATGCACACCTCCCTCTGTATGAAAACATTGCCTCGAAGTTCCATCTAAAATATTTCCATCGCATCTAAAGCCTATACCCCCTATTTTTGGAATCCCCTATTCTGGGAAGTAGACCTTGTCTATTTGCAAAGTCCATGACCCTTATGATTTTATAAACCTCTATATGGTCAGCCCTAAGCCCATGATTCTACAGGGAAAATCGCTTTAACCTATTCAGTCTGTGCTTATAGCTCAAACTCTCCAAACCTGGCAACATCCTTATAAATCTTTTCTGAACCCTTTCAAGTTTCACAGCAACCTTCGTACAGCAGGGAGACCAGAACTGCACAGAGTATTCCAAAATGTGGCCTCACTGACATCCTGTACAGCTGGAACATGACATCCCAACTCCGAAACTCAATGCTCTGACCAATGAAGGCAAACATGCCAAACACCTTGTTCACTATCCTGTTCACTTTGAAGGAGCATTGCACCTACAACTCACTCTCTCTCTCATTGCTCAGCAACATACTTGAAGACATTTCCATTAAGTACTCCGATTTGCTTTCCAAAATGAAGCACTTCACATTTATCTGAATTAAACACCATCTGCCACTCCTCAGCCCATTGGCCCATCTGATTGAGGTCTCATTGCACTCTGAGATAATTTTTTTCATTACCCACAACACCAATAATTTTGGTGTAATCTGCAAATTTGCTACCGCTACCACCTATGGTCACATCCACATCATTAAATGACAAAAAGCAGTGGGCTCAGCACTGATCCTTGTGGCATACTACTGTTCCCAGGCCTCCAGTCTGAAAAACAATCCTCTACCAACCTCTGTCGCCTCCATTCAATCTAATTTTGCATTCAATTGGCTTGGATGCGTTGTTTTCCATGTGACCTAACCTTACTAACTTGCCTAATATGCAGAACCTTGTCGAAGAACTTGCTCCAGTCTATATGGAAAGCATCTACAACACTGCCTTCATCAATCTGCTTTGTCACCTCTTTAGCAGACTCAGTCAAATTAGTATGACACGATTTCTGATGCAAAAAGCTATGGTGATTATCCCCAATCAATCCTTGCCTTTGAAAATGCTTGCAATTGGCTATCCCTCAGAATCCCCTCCAACAACTCACCCACCACTGACGTCAGGCTCACTGGTCCAGAGTTCCCTGGGTTGTTGAGTAACTGTTTTCTTTTCTACAGCCACTCCTCTATTGGTCATAGCAAATTATCGGTGTAACCAGTTTAATGATATGACCTATGATATAGGTCTCACATTGGGTCAGGGTCGTCCTAGGAAGAAGTCATGTAGATTTCCTTCATCTGTTAAAATAACATATTTATGACGAAAACAAAGTTCCTCAAGCTATGATGGAAAGATAAATGACAAACAGTATAGAAATTACAAAAATGTACGTTGATATGTACATGTAAATATGATTTGGAATGCCGGTGTTGGACTGGGGTGAACAAAGTTAAAAATCACACAACACCAGGTTATAGTCCAACAGGTTAAATTGGAAGCACACTAGCTTTCGGTGCGACGCTCCTTCATCAGGTGATTGTGGAGGGCTCGATCGTAACACAGAATTTATAGCAAAAATTTGCAGTGTGATGTAACTGAAATTATACATTGAAGAATTGATTGTCTGTTAAGCCTTTCATCTGTTAGAATACAGTGATAGTTTCACTTCTTTCATGTGTAAATCACAAAACCCTTTTTTTTAAAAGTTGCATTCTTGGGTTAGCTGTTAACAATGGTGATAGCTAGACAATATGTTGAAGGGGTTAGCCCCCTGTGTTCTCTGTCTATGACCTGATGTTTAGATTGATTCTAATCTAAAAAGTGAGATAACCGAGTTTTACATAAATTCATGCAGTTTTTGAGCTCAGAGTTCTACATGAATGCATGCAGTTTTTGAGCAAAGTGCAATGTAACTCTGCAAGTACAAATTCACCACACAAATGGGAGTGTGAGAAAGTGTGTGTGTATGTAGTGAGTGCAGAGCGTCTTACACTCACAACCCCCACCCCAGACAGATACACACAGACAGACAGACAAAGACCCACAAAGACTCATATATTTTGTGTGGTGAATTTGTACTTACAGAGTTACATTGCACTTTGCTCAAAAGCTGCATACATTCATGTAGAACTCTGAGCTGGAATTTATGTAAAACTCGGTTATCTCACTTTTTAGATTAGAATCAATCTAAACATCAGGTCATAGACAGAGAACACAGCGGGCTAACACCTTCAACATATTGTCTAGCTATCACCATTGTTAACAGCTAACCCAAGAATGCAACTTTCAAAAAGAAAGGGTTTTGTGATTTACACATGAAAGAAGTGAAACTATCACTGTATTCTAACAGATGAAAGGCTTAACAGACAATCAATTTTTCAATGTATAATTTCAGTTACATCACACTGCAAATTTTTGCTATAAATTCTGTGTTACGATCGAGCCCTCCACAATCACCTGATGAAGGAGCGTCGCTCCGAAAGCTAGCGTGCTTCCAATTAAACCTGTTGGACTATAACCTGGTGTTGTGTGATTTTTAACTTTGTACATGTAAATACACACACTAACACAGACAAATGCACGTAGCATAGAGCGTACAAAATTAGAGCAGAAAAAAGGCCATTTGGCCCATCCAGTCTACTGAACTTTTGATCATGGCTGACATGTTTTTAAGCCAGTTCTACTACCCTCTCACAACAAGCCTTGAGCCCATCTTTAATCATAACTTATCGAGTTATATCCTAAAGACGTTAAGATGTGTGACTGTGCAGCACGCGCATGCACGTGTGTGTCTCTGTGTGTGTGTCTGAGCGTGTGTGTGTGCATGTCGGTGTGTGTATGTCTCTTTGGGTTTGTGCGTGTCTGTTTGCATGCGTTGACTCTGTGTGTGTGTCTATGCATGTGCATGTGTTTGTGTCTCTCTGTGTGCGTGCCTTTGTGTGTGTGTGTATCTGTGTATGTGCATCTGTGCGTGTGTGTGTCTCTGTGTGTGTGACTGTGTGTGTGTGTCTGCGTGTGTCTGTGTATGTGTGTGTGTTTACCTAATAGTAGGAGACAGCATTATCGAGGAGAATTGTTTTTCAGACTGGAGGCCTGTTGTTATGGACTAGGCCAGACCACTCAAAATATTCTTAAGCAGGCAGCGCAGACCATTACTTTGTAATTTGTTTCAGTAAGTGCACAGTGAAAATTATCAGGTTTTAAAATAGACAAAAAATATTCACAAAACCACACAATGAAACACAAAGAACAGAATAAAGAACCCCTACAGAACTCAATCTATTCAAACTAGACTTAATTAGCTGTTCTGGAAGTACACAACCATCCCAATAAGCAAACCCCCCTTAACAACAGTACAAATGGAACAAATGCTTGCAGGTTGAATTTAGCAGGGCAGAAGGATAGAGAGAGAGAGAGAGAGAGCCTGTCCACACAGCTGAACTACAAACTGGTTCTGGACTGAACTGCTCACCTAGAGAGCTGACCACTCCTCTTTCATTATACCTTTAATCACAAAACCGTTTAATCTCTGTACCAAACCAATCAACTTGGAACTGGGAACTATTTACGACCCCTCTAAAAATAAAAATTCAAGGACACAGTATCCTTGAGAAAAGGAAGCTTTTAGAGAAAAGGGACCAGCTTTGTGACACTGTGCACAGTGGTGTTCCACAGGGACTTGTGCTCAATCCATTTTTGTTTGACATTTAGACAAATGATTCAGATGAGAATTATAGAAGGCGTGGTTAGAAAGATTGTGGATGAAGTCAAGTTTGGCTACATAGTGGACAATGAAGATTACACAGGGACCTACATAAAATGGCTTGATGAATCTTAGAGTTGTACATCACGGAAGCAAACACTTTTGACCAACTCGTCCATGCCAACCTGATTTCTGAAATTAATCATGCCCTACTTGCGGCGGTGGTTAGCACTACTGCCTCATAGTACCAGGGACCTGGATTTGATTGCTGGCTCTGGTGACTGACTATGTGGATTTTGTACATTCTCACTGTGTCTGTGTGGGTTTCCTCCCACAGTCCAAATTTGTGCAGGTTATGTGAATTGGCCATGCTAAGTTGCACATAATGTCAGGTGCATTAGTCAGGGGTAAATGTGGTGAGATGGTTCTGGGTGGGTAACTCTTCAGAGGGTTAGTGTGGACTTGTGTTACACTGTAGGGAATCTAATCTATTTGCCAGCAATTGGCCCATATCACTCTAAATCCTTCCTATTAATATACCTATCTGGGTGCCTTTTAAATGTTGTAATTATACCAACTTCCACCACTTCTTCTGGTAGTTCATTATGTACACGCTCCACTTTCTGAGTGAAAAAGTTGCCCCGAGGTCACTTTAAAATCTTTCTCCTCTCACATTAAAACTATGCCTTCTAACTTTGGACTTCCAAGCATGGGGAAAAGATTTTGACACTCACCCCCTATCCATGCACTTCATGAATTTATAAACCTCTAGAAGGTGCAAATGCACCTCCCACCCAGGGTCTGAGCTTCCGGGGCTTAAATTCTGAAATTTAATACTGACACCTCTTCCATCTCGATCAAACCACAATTTTAAAATCATTTTAGTCAATACGTTCAGACATATTAGCAAACACCTCTAGTTGGATTAGAACTTAGACCTTTGGGGGCCAGAGGTAGGGACACTACCACCACTCCACAATAGCCCCATAAGTTGCAACATTATTCTCCTGTGTGTTCGTTCATCAGCCTGTTCTGACATGCTGCACCTGAATCCAGACAATCTGGTCTCGAGCTAGGGACACTACCAGACATGTTCAGGAATTGGAATAGAATCCAGAGCTCTGCCTCAGAGGCAGGGATACTACTGACTACACAAGATCTAAACCATGCCCCAATTTTTAACTTTCAGATCGGTATGGATTCATTGAAATCTGGTTCACTTTACTGAATTTCCCAGTTAAAATAATAACGTTGTTAAAAAATGCAAGGTACTTGTCTCAACTGTAGGATGTCGAGTTTATGTGCTCTGCCTTCGAGATAAACTATGAACATCTTTAAATACTTGGCTATTATTTCCAGTTTAAATGGCTATTATCTGTAGTCTGCAATATGAGGGAATGAAATCCTGCAGACACACTCTGCACTATGAAGGATCTCGAATAGATATCAATACTGAACACCAGAGACAAAGACAGAGCATACTTTCTGGCCTGAAACGCCGATCACTGTTTCCCACCTCTAACGTGTGACTGCCCTCTTCCTAAAACCATTAAATGATACAAGGCAACTGATTACTTTCCAGCCTTTCTTCCCCAGTATTATCACTCACTGGGCTAAAGAATTGCAGATGGAGTTTAATGTTGATAAATGCAAGGTAGTGTACTTTGGTAAAACAAACTAAAAAAAACACATATACAATTAAATGTTGAGCCATTGGTAGTGTTTTAGAACAGAGCAACTTAGGGTTTCGGGCATAATTCTTTGAAGTTTGCTTCATATGTAGACAGGGTAGTTATGAAGGTGTTTCACTTGATGCCCTTCATTATATAGACATAGAGTCATAGAGATGTACTGCTCTGAAACGGACCCTCTGGTACAACTTGTCCACGTCGACCAGATACCCTAACCTAATCTTGTTAATTTTGCCAAGATTTGCCCATATCCCTCTGAACCCTTCCTATTTATATACTCATCTAGATGCCTTTTAAATACTTTAATTTGACCAGCTTCTGGCAACTCATTCCATACACATACCACCCTCTATGCATAAAAATTGCCACTGAGGTCCCTTTTAAATCTTTCCCCTCTCATCTTAAACCTATGCCTCTAGGGGAAAACACAATGTCTATTTACCCTATGCATGACTCTCATGATTTTATAAACCTCTGTAATTCACTTTTCATCCTCTAATGATTCACAGAAAACAGTCCCAGCCTATTCCGGCTCTTCCTACCGCTCAAATCCTCCAGCCCTGACAACATCTTTGTAAATCTTTTCTGAACCCTTCCAAATTTCACAACATCTTTCCGATAGGAATGAGACCAGAATTGTACGCAATATTTCAAAAGTGACCGAACCAATGTCCTGTACAGACCCCCCAACTCTTGTACTCATCTACTTCACTATTGTATCTACCTGCAACTCTCCTTTCAAGGAAATATGACCCTGTATTCCAAGGTCTCTTTGTTCAGCAACACTCTCCAGGACTTTATCATTAAGTGTATAAGTCCTGCTCTGATTTGCTTTTCCAAGATGTAGCACCTCGCATTTATCTAAATATATCTCCATCTGCCACTCCTCAGTCCATTGGCCCATCTGAACAAGATTCCATTTTACTCTGTGGTAACATTCTTAACTGTTCACTCCGCCTCCAAATTTGGTGTCATCTGCAAACTTACTAGCTATATTTCCTATGTTCACATCCAAATCATTTATATAAATGACGAATAGCAGTGGACAGTCCTTTGAGCACAAGAGTTGGGACCGTACGTTCTGGTTGCACAGGACATTCGTGAGGCATTCTGGAGGACTGTGTGCAGTTCTGGTCGCCCTGTTATATCGAGAATATTATCAAGTTCGGGAGAGTTCAGAAGAGATTTATCAGGATGTTGCTGGGAATGGAGTGTATGAATTATAAGGACAGGCTCGACAGACTCGGACATTTTCTACTGGAGCGTAGGAGGCTGAGAGGTAACCTTATAGAGGTTTATAATATCATGAGAGGTATCGATAATGTTGAATGGTAGGTGTCTTTTCGCTCAAGTTTGGGATTGTTTTAAGATAAGAAGAGGAAGTTTCTTAAAAAACACAGCATCATAGAGTTGTATAGCATGGAAACAGACCCTTTTGTCCAACGTTTCCATGACAACCAGATAGCCAAAATTATTCTCCTCCCATTTGCCGGCATTTGGTCAATTTCCATCTAAACCTTTCCCATTCATCTGTCCATCCAGATGCCTGTTAAATTTTGTAATTATGCCAGCCTCATTACTTTCCTCTGGCAGCTCATTACACATGGACCATCCTCTGCATGACGATGTTGCCCATTAGAGCCCTTTTTTGTCTTTCCCATCCCACCTTAAACCTTTGCCATCTAGTTTTTGACTGCACTACCCTAGGGAAAAGACCTTGGCTATTCAATCTATCCATTGCACCCATTATTTTACTAACTTCTAACATCAACCCTCTTCCTCTCATTCTCCAGGGAAAACAAGCTCAGCCTATTCAGCCTCTCCCTGTAACTCCAACCCTCCAACCTGGCAACCTCAGTGTAAACCCTTCTTGAACTCTTTCAAGTTTGACAACATCCTTCCTACAGAGCAGGGAGATCAGAATTGCATACAGTATTCCAAAAGTGGCGAACCAATGTCCTGTACAGTCGCAATCCAGTCACCTAACGCATATACACAATGCACTTGACCAATAACATATCAAATACTTTCTTCACTGTCCTATCTACCTGCAAATCCACTTTCAAGGAACTATAAACCTGTACTCTGAGGTCATTTTGTTCAGCAATACTCCCCAGGACTTTACCAGTAAGTGTATAAGTCCTGCCCTGATATGGCTTTCCAATATGCAGCATCTAACATTTATCTAAATTAAACTCTGTCTGCCACTCCTCAGTCCATTGGAGGACCCAGCACCGATCCTTGTGGTACTCCACTGGTCAAAGGCCTCCAGTCTGCAAAACAAACCTCCACCACAACCCTCTGTCCTCTACCTTTGAACCAGTTCTGTATCCAACTGGGTAATTCTCCCTGTATTCCATGTGATCTAATCTTGCTAACCAGTCTCTATGGCGAACTATGTCGAATGCCTAACTGAAGTCCATATAGATCACATCCAGCGTTCTGCCGCAATCAATCCTGTCCGTTACTTCTCAACAAAAACAAAATCAAATTAGTGAGACATGATTATCCACGCACAACCCCATTTCACTATCCAGATAAAGGGCTTTTGTCCAGATCGTCAATTCTCCTTTTCGTCAGATGCTGCCTGACCTGCTGTGCTTTTCCAGTACTACTCTCATCTAGACTCTAATCTCCAGCATCTACAGTCCTCACTTTTGCCTATCCCTAATCAGTCCTTGCCTTTCCAAATGCATGTAAATCCTGTAGCTCATGATTCCCTCCAACACTGTGCCCACCACTGATGTCACGCTCCCCAATCTATAGTTCTTGGCTTTTTCTTTCCATTTTGTTTAATAGCAAAACTTTAGTCAAATTCATGACTTCCAGCATCTCACCTGTGGCTATTGATGATGACAACATCTCAGCAAGGGACCCAGCAACACTTCCTTTGCTTCCTACAAATTTCTTGGGTCCACCTGATCAGGACCTGTGAGGTGATTCATTTTTTACACAGCATGTGGTTCGTGAAGGGAATGAACTTCCTGAGGAAGTGATAGTTTGTGGGTAAAGTTATAGCATTTAAAATGCATTTGGTTAATTACAAGAATAACAGAATATTTGGACAAATCTGGGCCAAGCGCAGGCAGGTGGGACTGGTTTAGCTTGAGATTATGGTCAGCATGGACTTTATGGGCCGATAGGCCTGTTTGCAAATACCCTGTATAACTCGATGAGTCTATGTGTGTTTTTATATCCAAGTATGTATCTGCATATTTCTGTTCGTGTTTATCTATTCCTGTGTGTCTATATCTGTCTCTGTCAACCTCTGTGTGCATGTCTATCTCTCTGTGCTTGTTACATGTGTTCCTGCATTAATGTGTGTGGATCTGTGTCTCTGCATCTCTGTGCAATGGGAACTCTTGTTTTTGGGTGTGAATCACTGAAACGGGGTCAAAACCGCTCTCCTTTCCTCTCCCTTTCCCTCTTTTCTTTAAAGTGATACAATCCCACACTCTGCTGGTCTGATTTAGATCTTTTCAACCCTTTCTCACATGTCAGGTTACTTGTAAGAGTAAAACATTAAATATTTCAAGCTACAGGAAGTACATTAAAATTAATCTCATCGCCTTGGAAAGTGGCTCACTCGGAATTGCTTGGATATAATTGCAATGGAAATATGCTTTAATGAGTACACTTTGTGTTGGAAATACTACCCAGTGTCAAACCATTTCCACATTGCAGAAGGAACGCAGACATTTCTCCACACGAACATGTTCCACACTACGGGCCTAAGTACAATGACAATCCTCTCCAATCCAACCTAGTGTGTGCATGTGCGTGTGTGTGCGCGCGCGTGTGTGTGTTTGGTGCAATCAAAACTCAGGTTGGACTGTGCTGTGAGCTGCTGCCCTCCCTCTCTCCCTCCCAGACTGAATCCCTGATCATTTACACACTTTAGCACCACGATTACAGTGGTATGGGGGGTGGGGGATCGGGGGTGCAACAGAGATTGACAACAACAGAAATCTCAGCAGCTCTGGAAGCATCTTTGGACAAAAATGAAAGTTGACGTTTTGGATCAAGTGCTCCTTACTCTGATATCATATCGGGGGATATTACATCACTTTAAACATTACAGAGACTGCCAGACCCACCCCACACAGATACATACACGAATACATAGAAACACTCACGATACATTGACAGTAATACAGACATGGAGAGTGTGTCAATATTTCACTCGCTCTGTTTGGTGTGCGTCAGTATTTTTGGGTGGAGTGTGACTGTAGGACAATTTCAATATTTGCAGATACCAAACCTGAAAGAATTGTCAAGTTTGTTGAGGACGGTGTGGAACTCCAACAGGAAAGTTATATGCTGGTGAGGTGTTCAGCTGTATAGCAGATGAGGATCAATGCAGCGCAGTGTGAGGTGATGCTCTTTAGTAGGAAGGACATTGAAAGACAATATAAAACAGGTTGTAGCATTATAAAGGAGGTGCAGGAACAGAGGGCCCAGGCTGTATATGAGAACAGATTATTGAAGATGTCAGGACAAGTGGGGAGAGCAGTAAATCTCACAGATTAGTTTCAGTGTCTGAGCTGTTTACAGGAGGAGGTATAGGAGGGAGTCTCCGTGCTCCCTTCCTGGGATGTAATGGAGACGATGTGATGTGAGCCCACCCCCTGCCCACCGAGACCGTGGGAATTCCATTTGTACCTGCTGTGGTGAAACGGTTAAAAATTATGTCCCAATACATGTGTGAATCTAACCGGAATGGAGGTGTTGCTTAGTCCCGTGTGAATCTTATTACACACCTCCCCGTGTGAATCTTCTTATCTGTATGTAACCAGAATGGAATGTGTTTTTTAGCCTTGCTCTGCTGTTCACATGAATGTTTATATCTGGAAAAGAGTATATCAGCTGGAAAAGTCTCCAGTTCGGTGAGTCTGCTCCGGGGTTACGTTTAACCGCCGAGCGTGGGTTGTTGGCAACCGCTCTACGAGAACTGACGGCTCCCAGTTCCGGTAACATGTAGAGTGAGTATAAGCCAGACCCGTTGTAAGATGAGACCTGGTTGTGGCGACGCTGCGGGGAATAAAAATGCTCATATTCTAGCAGACTCGCCTCTCGGTCGTTTGTTCTGTGTCAGACTACTCTCCTACGAACCTGACCTTGAGAATTTGTTAAAACAGGGCGGAGAGGTCGGGAAGAAGATCTCAGGTTAGGAAGGCGGTGCTGAATTCGATGGATTTGACTGAGACAAGGTGGGGGGAGGGGAAATGAGGAAACTGGAGAAATCTGAGTTCATCCCTTGTGGTTGGAGGGTTCCCAGG
>NW_025215185.1:23795-36870 GCF_004010195.1 Chiloscyllium plagiosum | reverse complement strand
GAGCATGAACGTTGTTCTGGGTCGCTGCTGCAACAGATATACAGTGAGTGTGAAGGAGCAGAGAGAATATGGTGAGCCTTATCCTGACAGAGCGGGGAAGGTTATTGATGCTTGTCCTGTATTGCTAGACATTTCTTCAGACCACAGATACTGCACTAAGCTGGGTGGTGAGCTCAGAGCTTGCCAGGTTGGTCTGATAGTGTGACCCCTCTGGGAAGAGAATGGTCCCTCTCTGTACTAGCCCATCCACCAGGACCTCCGTGCCCCTGTCGACAAACTGTGGTGTAATTGCCCCTTATCTGCCATGTTCAGTGTAAACTGTGCAAACCAGCTCCGAAATCAAAAAAGCTCAACTGTGTTCCCACTGGCCTTTTAAAGATGGCACTAGTGCCAGGGATCACATAATATCCAGGGGCATCAGTGTGATGGTGAGTACCTCCAACCGTGATGGGTGGGAGAATAGGGCTGGTATTGAATGAGAGGGGCACCAAATGGGGTGGGGTAGGTAGTTAATGAGGTGAGTTCGATAAGGTTGCACCAGGAAACTAGCTCAGCCTCGTGCAGACAATCCCTCTGTTACACTCAATGAAAATGGCACTGAGATAAATTATTGTTCGATTCAGCCCAATGAGACGAAGACACTGTTGACCCCAATCCCAGTTACAACACTGGAGCTGCTTGACCAATGCTCTCCATCACAGAGAAGGTGCTAAACGTTACCTTCTCCTTGGGAAATATGGCAGGACAGGCGACTGCGTTATCAGTGAGGATGCACTTTGGAACACATAATCATACTTTTAGTAGTTTTAAAATAGAGATGGAAAAGGATGAACTGGGTCTAAAAGATAATGCTGTAAATTGGAGGAAGGCCAACTTTGATGATATTAGCAAGAACTTCCAAACTGGATTGGAACAGATATTCGCAGTTACGGGGCCCGCTGAGAAGAGAGAAGCCTTCAAAAATGAGATGGGGCGGCACAGTGGCACAGTGGTTAGCACTGCTGCCTCACAGCACCAGAGACCCGGGTTCAATTCCCGCCTCAGGCGACTGACTGTGTGGAGTTTGCACGTTCTCCCCATGTCTGCGTGGGTTTCCTCCAGGTGCTCCGGTTTCCTCCCACAGTCCAAAGATGTGCAGATAAGGTGAATTGGCCATGCTAAATTGCCCGTAGTGTTAGGTAAGGAGTAAATGTAGGGGTAGGGGTATGGGTGGGTTGCGCTTCGGCGGGTCGGTGTGGACTTGTTGGGCTGAAGGGCCTGTTTCCACACTGTAATGTAATGTAATGTAATGTCAAAATCACAGAGACAGTCTGCCCCTGTTAGGGTGAAGGGTAAGGCTGGTAGGTGTAAGGAATGCTGGAGGACCGGAGAAATTGAGTGTCTGGTCACGGATAAGAGGGAAGAGGTGGAAAGAGCAGGAGTCAAGGTTTTTTTCAGTACTCATTCACGGGATGCGGGTATCATTGGTTGGGCCTGCTTTTATTACCCATCACTGATTGCCCAGAGGGCAGTTACAAGTCAAACATATTGTTGTCGGTCTGGAGTCGCATGTAACCCAGGCCAGGTAAGGATGGCAGTTTGCTTCCTTCAAGGCCATCAGCGAACCTGATGGGTTTTTCCAAAAATCGAAAACGGATTCATCATCGTCGTTTGGCTCTTAATTCCAGATTTAAAGTGACTGTCGAGAAGGGTCTAAAGCCAGTTGGAGTATACATAAGAGGGAAATCCGGAGGCCATAAAGGGGACGTGAGATAGTTCTGGCAAATAGGGTTAAAGAGAATCCAAAGGGACTCTACACATATATTAAGAACAAAAGAGTAAGTCAGGAGAGTTTTCGGCCACTTAAAGATCAGCAAGGTTGCCGATGTGCAAAACCGCAGGAGATGGAGGCGACACTAAACAAGCATCGTGCGTCAGTATTAGCTGTGCAGAAGGATATGGAAGTTGAAGGACTTTGGAAATAAACCGTGACATCTTGAAAAGTGCCTTTATTACAGAGAAGGAGATGCTGGAGTTCGTAAAGCCTGTAAAGATGGGAAAATCTCCAGGACCTTAGCAGATATACCCTAGAACTCTGTGGGAAGCGAGTGAAGTGATTGCTGGGCCCCTTGCTGAGATATTTGTATCGTCAATTGTCACAGACGAGGTGCTGGAAGACAGGAGGTTTGCGAACTTGGTGCGATTACTGACAACATTTAAGAAGGATGATAAGGAAAAACTAGTGAGCCTGACTTCAGTGGAGGGCAAATTGTTGGTAAGGATTATGAGGCACAAGGTTTGCATGGATTTTGAAAAGCAAGGACTGATAAGTGATAGGCAACATGGCTCGAAGCATGGAAAGTTGTGTCTCACTAAATTGACTGAGTATTTTTGAAGAAGTGACTAAGAGGATTCATTGAGGCAGAAGTGTACATTGTTGATATGGACTTCAGTAAGGCATTTGACAACTTTCTGCATGTTAGATTGGTTAACAAGTTTAGTTCATATGGAATACAGGGAGACTAGCCATGTGTATACAGAATTAGCCCGAAGGCAGGAGGGTGGTGGTGAAGGAATGTTTTTCGAACAGGAGGGTTATGACCATTGGTGTGCTACAAAGATTGGTGCTGGCTCCACTGCTTTTCACTATTCACATAAATCATTTGGATGTGAACATTGCAGCAATAGTTGCTAAGTTTGCAGATGACACCAAAATTGATGGTGTAGTGGATAGCAAAGAAGGTTTACCTCAGAATACAATGGGATCTTATTCAGATGGGCAGATGGGCTGAGAAATGGCAGATGGTTTTTAATCTAGATAAATGGGAGGTGCTGCATTTTGGAAATGCAAATCAGGGCAGGACATGTACACTTAATGGTAAGGTTCTGGGGAGTGTTGCTGAACAAGAGACCTTGGACTGCAGGTTCATAGTTTCTTGAAAGTAGAGTCGTAGATGGGATAGTGAAGAAGGCATTTGGTATGCTTGCCTTTATTAGCCAGTGCTTTGAATTGAGTGGTCATGTTGCTGCTGTGCAGCACATTACTTTGGCCACTTTTAGAGTACTGCATTCAACTCTGGTCTCACTCCTTTTGGAAATATATTGGGAAACTTCAAGAGAGTCAGTAAAGATTTACAAGGATTTTGCCAGGATTGGAGCTATAGGAAGGGCGGGAGTAGGTTGGGTTCTTTTATTCCTGTAGCGAGAGGAGCATTTATAGTGTGTATAGCCAAGAGCTTTTGCCCCAAAACTAGAGGGCATGGATTTCCGATGAGAGGGAAAAGATTTTAAAATGACCTAAGGAGCAACTTTTTCCCACAGAGGGTGGTTAATGCGTGGTATGAGCTGCCAGATGAGGTGGTGGAGGGTTTTACAATTACGTCTAAAAGGCATTTGGATGGGTACATGAAGAGGAAGGGTTTGCATCGATATTGGCCAAATGTGATTAGTTTAATTTGGGATATCCCATCAGTATGGATGAGTTAGACTGAAGCGGCTTATTCTGTGCTGTACATCTACGAGACTCTGACTCTATCTGACCCTTGCACCAATATCGTATTAATTCATCATTCCTGGACATACTAACTTACGTTGCTAGATATGATCGAAATGTCTTCATTACAGCATTCTGAAACCTGCAAAAACATCCTTCCATAACACTGGCTCAGTGTCTCTCTCCCTCTGTCTATTTCCCCAATCCCTCCCATTTGTTGGTGTTTAAACTGCTTCCCCGCTATCCAGTTTTAATTGTCCAGTTTTAATGTGAATAACTGTCCTATATCTTTTCCTGCCCTTGAATGTTGCTCACCCAAGAGCATCAGCTTCCAACACTAAGAAACTTAGAAACAGTGTTCAAAAAGCATTGCTTGCGTTTTCTTTGACTTCCCAGTGTCCTGCCCTGTGCTCCATGTTGGATAGTGGGGTTTTAGCAGTTTTGAGTCACACCTCTTTAACTTGCTCTGTGCCTATTCATTGAACGACTGTGTTAATCACTCTCTGCTGCTCATGTGCTCAGTAACATGAGGAATCACCACAACTGTTAGTGATTCAGACCAGGCTTCTCAGTTGCCTTTGACTGACATTTGACTTAACTCTAGTTTTTGTACGTCCGTGGAAAGCTAGGGATGGTTTCCCGGAGGCTGTGTTTTAAGCTGCTGTGGAAATTCAGGAAGACCAGAGGCTTTGGTGACCCAACTCTGGATGAAACATGGTGACTGTAGTTACAGCATCTGGATCTGCAACATGACCAACAAATGGAGCAGAGGCTGCAGAGAGGGGAATCTCTTTAAAATGGAATGAGGGAATTACAATCAAATCAGCCATGGTTTTGAAGAATGTGGGAGCAGGATTGAATGGCTCGCTCATGCAACTTATTCTGATATTTCTGTTAGTACCAAGCCAATTCCTCTTCTCTCCCAGTGTCCCAGACTGGTGGGTAGTGAGTCACCTCCTCCTGTTCCTGGGGAACAGAAATCTGGGCCTCACTAGCCTCCAGATTTCCCTGTATCCCAGCCTCCTGTTCCTCTGTCCCAGTCTCGAGCAGTTGAGTGACTACCTCCTGAATCTGTGTCCCAGTCTCGAACAGTTGAGTGACTACCTCCTGTTTCTCCCTGTTCCTGAACCGCAGTTTCAATGCTCTAAATGATGTAACAAGGTTAAGAAAGGACTCGATAACAGGTAATTTAAAACTTGGAGCAGCATTACACAAAGGTATCTAGAAACATCTCCACCAAACATTTTATGCAGCTCGTCTGTTATTTTATTCCTGTCTCCTTTTATAAACAGGGTAAAACATATACAACCGTGCAGTGTTCCGACAATACTCCCACATATAGGGAAGACAGATTTAAAAAATTGAAAGATTTATGGTCTATCCCTCAGCAACCCTCATCCATTCCATCCAAACTGACTAAATGTTCACTTTTATTGTGTTATGTAAAATGATGTAAGGAAATGGTTAACTGAACCTGTTTGTTTGGTGACTGTGACTAATGACAGTCTCCATGGATTCTAATTATCCCAGTGGAGAGTTTCCATCTTTTAATGACAAAAGGGCTCCATTCAATATGTTATCCCATAGTATGGGCGGGAGCACCACCAATAGCACTAACAGGGGTCAGCTGCTCCAGAGAGAGGGAGAGATCAGAAACTGAGAACAGTAGACTGGAAAGTTCCAACAGTGGATCAGAATCTGAGAACATTATACTGGAATGTTACAACAATGCATCAGAATCTGAGAACAATAGATTGGAATGTTCCAACAATGGACAGGAGGTTATCCCATTATGTTTGGATTTTTTCTACATATTATTGGTGCCCGTTATTATTGCGGATCAGGTATGCATTTTACATTATTCAATGTTTTTATTATCCTATCCTGGTTATTGTTGGTGTGCCTGGTAAGTTTCACTGTCGATTTGCTATTTGCATTAGCCATGTGCGACTGTATTACTGTTCTTTAATTTACTGTACTCTGTAAGTATTCACACTCCAAACCACAATAAACAATAGTGGACTTGTTCATTCTTTCTCTCCTTCTTTAGTTCTGGCACTGGACCTTGTTGGTTGACCTACGCACTTTCTGGTATGAACCAGGATTCATTGCATCACTGCCCTTGCTATTTAAATATTGAGAGCTTGGAGGTCACCGTCTTCTGTTCTGGATGCAAACTCCATTTCCTTTCACTGACTCCATCTCATCCCTGGCCAATAACTGAGGCTGAAACAGATGAGTCACAACTACAGTCATCCATTTGGCCACAAGCTGATTACTGACACCATATCCTGACCATTCCTAATTTTAACTATTGACAACTGCAGAATATACTTCACTGGTTCATGCCATCTGCTATTTGAACTTCAGCTATGAAAAACAATCTTAATAAAGCCAAAAACCTGCTGCTGCTTAACCAAATCTGAGTTGGTATTCCATGGCTTGAATCTAAAGGCAGACCAAAATCCCATCATTCCTGTACAGATTGCTTTATATTGTTGTTGGGTCTGGCAATGCCTTTACTTTAAGATTCACAAGCACGTCGTCACCTCTGTCTTTGACACGGTCCTCAGTCTCCCTTGGTTAATGACACAAAGCCCTGTCAGTTGTTCACATTTAAACTGATTTCCTCGATGTCTATTTTATCTCAAATAATAATTTTCATATCTACTGTCACCAACACACACACACACAATCTCTTGCCCTATATTTCGACAGTGGAGATACAGAGCCATACGTTTGTTGGAGCCCATTTACTGTCACTCACTGCATGAGTTGCAAATCTTCCCATGCAAGATATTTCTGTAGTGCAAGTATAGTAGCAATATACAGGCAAAGGTTTGCAATGGTCCCCATGTTGGGCAGGTAGTAACGTTTATAGAGTAGTCCAAGAGCATAGTGTGCATAGCTCTCTATTCTGGCTGGTCTCTTGTCCCAGTTTATGATGTCTGGGATATTCTGTGAGGCAGATTCACAACTTGCTGTAACTAACCATTTCAACTGATCTGGCAATAATTTTATTGAATGCTGTCATTCTTGTGATTGGATCCACCATTGTCTCACTTCTCCAGTTACTCCCACTCCCCTGTCTCCTTATCCATATTTTCACAACATGTTTTGAGTTAATTAATTGTTTGTTTCTCTGTACCTTTCCCTGGTGTTGTATTTTAGCTCCCGAGTGTATCGAGTGCTGGCATTGTGAAGCTCAGAAACAATGAAATGGTATGTAGCGGGCTGTTGCTCCAAGTTGGAAAGGGGGTTCCAGCAGCTTTGAGACACGTCTTTGAAACTTGGTCTGTGCCTGACCACTGAAGAACTGTGTTTGTCCCTCTCAGTTGATTGTGCAGTCCATAACATGAGGAAACCCCTCGAGTATTATTGTCAAGGAACAGGTCTCTAACTTGGAGCTGAGGGGCTTCTGACTGACTCCTGTTATGGAAAGGTTAGTGGAGGTGATGGGGATGGTTTGCTGGAGGTTGTGCTGTGAGCTGCCTCAGACATTCAGGGAGACCTGAGGATTTGGTGACTCAACTCTTGGATGGAGCATAGGGAGTGTAGTTACAGCATCTGGGTCTGTAACATAAAAAAAAAATGGAGCAGAGGCTGCAGAGACAGGAAGCTCAGAAACCACAGAGGGATCTGCCAAATCTGCCTGTGTTTTAACTAGGAAACACAGATCCTTTCGTTCTCCCCTTTAAATACACCCATGCAAATTCAACCTCTCCTCCCCGCACACAAACACGCTCCCCCCCTCACATGCACACACACACACTCCCCTCTCTCACACGCATGCACACCCTCTCTCTCCCTCCCAAAGACTCACATACTCCCCCTCACTCTCTCTCTCCCTCCCACAGATACTCCACCTTGTTTTCAAACACACACACGCACATGTGTTTGCAGGCACACACACATCTAATCTGTAAGATGAATTTTCATTTGTCAGATGCATTATATTTACTCAAAAAATATACAATTTGTAGACAGTCAGTCAATGCGATATTTTATGAACTCCTACTTTGGAAATAAACTCAGTCTGATTCCGGGTGAAGACATATACAGATTCCAAACAAGACCGAATGCTTAAAATACGTTGTCTGACTGAAGGGGTCACCTCCTTTACATTGACAATATCTGAAGGTATCTCCAGGCCGGACTTGAAAGGAACTCTGGGATTTGTATATTCATCAATCAAAATCTGCATCTCCATTCTAACCGATTAAAAATTTAGCAGCCATCTTAGATGTGTTCAATTCATGTGCATGTGTTGTACAACCCTTTCATCTTTTCCTTATAAATTTTGTGCCGAAGGAGCAGGACAATGAAAGCTTGTGTTTTCAAATAAACCCGTCAGACAATAACCTGGTGCCATGCGATTATTGACCTTACTCAACCCAGTCCAAAGCTAGCACCTCCATATCATGGTTTTTATTAGTTAGCCAATTTTCTCTCCAAGCAAATAATTTGTCCTAACTCATGTGCTCTTGTCTTGCATATTAATCTTTCATCAAGCATTGCCTTCTTGAAGTCCAGATCTAATACATCTTTCAGATCCCCGTTATTCAACTTGTTTGTCGCACTTTTTAATAAAAAAAAGTTAGGAAAATCATTCAAACATGATTTATCCTCAATACAATCATGTTGACGTTGATGGGTTGTGGTTTGACTTTCAAAGTCTCCTGTTGTTAATTCCTTAATAACAGATTCAAACAATTTGTCTTCAGTCCCAATCGTTTGCTCATACCTTTTCATTCCTGAATGAAGTTGGTTATTCTAAGTTCTTCCCTTTCCATAACCTCGACAGCCGTTTCAATTCCTGTGAAATAGGCACGAGGCTGTAAAAGATCGGCTCCAATTGCTGTGTAAGAGGCATGGGTGGCTGATTGGACTCATTCTGTTCCTGCTCTACACACACGATGGGCAGAATGTCCTCCTGGTGTTCCTACACTATAGTTTCGATAGCTTGCATGTCCTGCGCCTGTTCCTGACCAAGCCACTCAAGATCTCAATGTCCTCATCCTGTTGCTCAATGACAAGTTTGGGGACTTATGGACTCTCCCTGCTGTTATGCCATATTTCGAGTGTTGAACTGTGCAGGCAAATTGCGTTGCCCACAGTGGTAGCTCAGTGGTTAGCACTGCTGCCTCCCAGCACCAGAGATCTGGGTTCAATTTCAGTCTCGGGTCACGGTTTCTGTGGAGTTTGCACATTCTTCCTATGCCTGCAAAAAATAGCACAGGCTACATAAATCTTTCAACCGTATATTGTAATGAATTAGTACAGTAAATGTCACACTTTAACACTACAGTCACTGACTACAGCCCTGCACCTTTCACCAAGATCTTCACCAAAAAGTGCACGAACTGACTGACCACGTGATGTGCCGATGCGGAATTCCAGTTCTCTCCAAGATATTCCCCTCCTGGTTTGAAATAAAGTTCCTTCTAAATGTAGACTACAAATCCCACATTTAGGCTCAGTTTCAAGGCTTGCAGAGCGAATTATATTCCTGCTTTAGCTGAACACACTGAGGGTGCATTTGGCAGACAGAGGGATCCTGAGTCTGGGATTTGCTATTCAGCTGGTGCCAGAGACTCCCATAACAGTGAATGGGAGCTCATTTTATAAAGAAAGGGGCACAATTCACTAATTGTGTTGCAGCGAAATTGCATTTAATAAACACACCTTTATTGGATAACTGCGTGTATATTGGATGGAGGATCAAAATTGATAGACCAAAGCGAATACAGTAGTTCCTATTTTATATGTTCCGATGTTTAAACATACTAAAGGATATGAATACTGTGTGGGGAAAACTGAATTGAGGAGATTTTCACCATGAACTAGAATGGAGGATGCTCAGTGTGTTGAATGACCTCCTCCTTTCCCAATGTTTCTGTGCAGTCTGTGGGAAAGCTCTGTAAATGTTGCCACTAGCTCTCAGATGTTAGGAAGGAGGTCTCTGCAGGGTCACCAGGATAGTGTTTCCCATTCCAATACTGAGGCTGGTGCCGGGTGATCTGTACGGTTTTATCCTTTCAGACCCCGGGAAAGTTTGATACAATAGAATGTCTTGCTTGGCCGTTTCCAAGACCCTTGAAGAGTGTTTCATATGTCTGTGTGTCTGGAGTCACGTTTAAGCCAGACCAGGTAAGCATGGGAGATTCACTTCCTGAAAGTACATTGAGGAAGGAAATTGGCGTTTACAATCGACATTGGCTTCAAGGCCACTGTTAATGACTCCAGGTTTTACATCTCGATATTTTATTTATTATAACTTCCACCGGCTTCCAGAGCATTAGCCTGGTATGGATTAGTAATCCAGTGATATTTCCACAACAGCACCATCTCCACATGGGGACCTATCTGAAACCACACTGAGCTGGTTATTTCTGTGCTGCTTGATAGCTCTGTCGAATAGAACTCCCACCAATGTGACTATCGCGACGGGACTCAGGGCGTGGTAAATGGTCAGACTATAGTTATTCCCTTGTTATGGGATTGGACATAGCTGAGTAATTTTCCACATTGCCAGGGAGATGTCAGAGTTGGAGCAGGAATGAAACAGCTTCCACAGGGACACGGCGTGTTGAGCAGCACGTCTTCAGTCCTATTGCAGGAATTGTGTCAGGGCCCATTTCCTTTGTCGTATCTACTGTGTTCAGCTGTTTCCTCATGTCACATACAGCAAATCAGATTGACTAAAGACTGGCATCTGTGATTCTGGCGAGGGTGAGGTGGATCATCAACTCAACACTTCTAGCTGAGGACGGTGCAGGTATGCAACTATGTCATTTACACTGATTTACAGGGCTGTCCAGTGATTTAGGATGGTGATATTTATGGAGTCCTCTCCTCCAGTGAGTTGTTTAATAGTCCATCGACATTTATATCTGGATGTGACAGCACTGCAGAACTTCGATCTGATCTGTTAGTCTTGGGATCATTTCTCCCTGTGTATCAGATGTTAGTCCTGCTGTTTCGAATGTAACCAGTCAAGTTCTGTAGCTTTAATGGATTGTCATCAGGTTTAGGTACACATGGTTCCGACCCTATCATGTTCACCCACACTCGTCTCGGAACGATAGATCAGCTTGATGGTAATGGTAGGCTGAGGGATTATCCTGGGGAAAATGTTACAGATTGTAGTTGAATACAATTCTGCTGCTGCTGTGATTCTACCGCACCACATGAATGCCCACTTTGAGCTCCAATATGTTCAATTCAATTCTACTAACTAGCCCCCAGTTCAAACCAAGACCCATTCACCCATCAGCCCTGTACTCAGTGTCTTAGTCTGGTTTCTGATGTGGTAACACTTGCATTTTCCGATTCTCATTCTACTGAGGGTCTCTCCCTGGCGTCACGCCTCCAATTTATTACTTTACTCAAACCCCTTAACATATACATCTGAATCTTTACCATTCCCCCAATGCCATCTTCTGTGTTTGATGTGAATGTGTTCCCCTCTGTTTCTCTCCCTGACCATAATTAAGAGCTCTGCAGCATCAGTGGTGCCAGCCTTAAGAAGTTTCAGATCAGGGAATTTGTGCTCCTTGCATTGTCGGTCACTTCCCAGTGCACGGCGTTCCGTGTTCGACAGGGCGTTTGAGCAGCTTTAACACACGTCTATGGAACTTGTTCAAAAACAGAAATTGCTGACAAAACTCAGCAGGTCTGGCAGCATCTTGTGGAGTGAAAGCAGAGCTAATCTTTCAGGGCCAGTGACAATTCTACAAAGCTCCCATTTGCTCCAGCAATTTTTGCATTTTCATTCCCGGTATCCATAGTTATTTGTTTAATTGAAAATATTTTCTGAGCCTATTCATTCCTGGAGAAACTCAACAGGTCTGGCATCATCTGCAGAGACAGAGAAACAGAGTTAGCATTTCAAGTCCAGTATGACACTTCTTCAGAACTGAAAAGGATTGGAAAATGAATTGTATAATCCCTCGACAGATGTGGGGAGTGCGTTGACGGATAAAAGAGGGTGTGGCAAAAGTAGTGGTGAACGTGAAGATCACGTGAAATAGATTTAAATTAAGATGTGAATGGGGAAAAGGGGTTCTCTCTATTGAGTGAAAGGTAAAGAAGATACAACCACACAAGGTCATAGGGAGCCCAGGAGGGAGATTGTATGGAAACTGGAGAACAGTTATAATGGGGTCAGACTGTGAAGTTATGAAATTGTTCATTAACTCCTACAAGTTGTAACGTGCGAAAGTGTAAAGTGAGTTGTTACTCGAGCTTGGGTTGTGCTTCCTTGGAACATTGCAGCAGCCCAGGGCCGAAATGCTGGCATGAGAGCAAGGTAGGTTATTGTAATCGGAAGCAATGAGAAGGTCAGGGTTATTTCTACAGACAGAGTGGGAGTTTTCCTCAACGCAATTTCTGTTTAGTCTTGCCAATATAGAGAGACTGCATTGTGAGCAGCAATGACAGGAAAGCAGATTGAAAGTTTACAAGTGAAATGCTGCTTCACCTGGAATGTATGTTTTTGGCCTTGGACAGTGAGGAGGGAAGTGGTGAATAGACAAGTGTTGCAACATCTGCAATTGCATGGGAATGGAAGTGTTCGCGGTGATGGAGGGTGACACAGAGGGAACGGTCCCTGTGAAATACTGACAGTGGGCGGGTGGGGAAGATATGTTTGATGGTGCTGTCCTGCTGGAGATGGTGGAAATGGCATAAGAAGATTATGTGAATGTGGATTCTAGTGCAGGAGAAAGTGTGGACAAGGAGGAATCTATCATTGTTCTGGGATGGAGGGGTCGGATTGAGGGCAACACCGTGGGAGATGTGACAGTGATAGCTGAAGTCCCTGACCACCAGAGTTAGGAGGTTTCTGGTTTGAAGGAAAATGAGGTCACGTTAGACGCAGCTCACAGGAATGTGGCATCATTAAACAGAAGTGACAGAGATGGAGAAATTTAGAGAATGGAGTCAGCCTCCGCTGATGATGTGTTCAGCCACATGTGGAAGTTCCCCCTGAATGATTGAAAAGAACCAGGCATCTAAATTGAGGATTTCTGCCTCAC
Organism: Chiloscyllium plagiosum; assembly: GCF_004010195.1. NCBI lineage: Eukaryota > Metazoa > Chordata > Chondrichthyes > Orectolobiformes > Hemiscylliidae > Chiloscyllium > Chiloscyllium plagiosum. The sequence continues at coordinate 24,360 of NW_025215185.1, read as the reverse complement.
ATCTGGTCTGAAGCGGAATGTGAAAATAGACCTAAAGGAAGGCCAGTGAGTATACGTGAGCAGACATTCAAGCAGATATCCCAAACCGCCCAATAATTATTGTTCCTGTTCAAAAAGAAAAACTCGATAAGAAGGTGAACCACACATGGTTGACAAAAGTTCTCAAGGATACTCTTGATAAGCATTAGTGGAGGGTCAGATTTATAATGTTTATTTCAGGGACCATAAGCCGATGTTAGGCATGAATTTCAGCTGTCTTCCTGATTTACCCCCAGAAAACACTGCCATTGCTGCTCCATCCTCTTCCCTGCTCGTCTCCCCTTCCTGATTCCAGGTTCTTCCTCGAAAATTAGAGTACATTCTCTTACATTATGGTTCTGGATCAGTGGTGCTGGAAGAGCACAGCAATTCAGGCAGCATCCGACGAGCAGCAAAATCGACGTTTCGGGCAAAAGCCCTTCATCAGGAATATAGGCAGAGTGCCTGAAGCGTGGAGAGATAAGCTGGAGGAGGGTGGGGGTGGGGAGAAAGTAGCATAGAGTACAATAGGTGAGTGGGGGAGGAG
>NW_025215185.1:15736-19588 GCF_004010195.1 Chiloscyllium plagiosum | reverse complement strand
TTAATTCCTGATGAAGGGCTTTTGCCCGAAACGTCGATTTTGCTGCTTGTCGGATGCTGCCTGAATTGCTGTGCTCTTCCAGCACCACTGATCCAGAATCTGGTTTCCAGCATCTGCAGTCATTGTTTTTACCTCTTACATTATGGTCCCTACCCACTTCACCTGAAACTCTTTGATCAAGCCTACCTACTCTGCAGTAGCATCAAGCTGCGTTTAGTGCTGCCACTTTGCATCTGGTCTCAGTGTGGCTCAGCCTCTCCATTCATGCTGCTTTACACCTCCCACTCACATCTCATTCTGGAAAGTTTCCTTCTTGGCGTAAACCTTATTGAAAATACCTCTCCACCTTTGAACTAAATTCACACTGTGATCCAAATTTCAAAAGTATACTCAGCCTTCATCTCACTCTGCTAAAGGAAACTGCACGCTGACCGTGTGGTACAAGAATTCCCCTTCTTATACGGTTCAGGCCAGAGATGCACTTTCACTGTAGAGATCATCACCCCATTTGGACAAAGCAATTCAGGTGTTTGACCTCTTATTGGTACTCGTAAGAGTTTCCTGCTGCCTTAGTATTATAACATGGAGAAAAACGAATCACAGTATGAAGCGTGGGCTGAGTGTTATTTACCTGTCATTTGAATACTGTTTCAAATTTGCAGTGTTTTTCTTTAAAAGCTTGTTCGTAAAGTTAGTGTCAGACAGCGTGAAGGAGGTTGAGGGATTACATTGTAGATGTTTATAAAATCATGAGAGGTATGAATAGAGTGACAAGCCAAGGCCTTTTCCACGGGATGGTCGAGTTCAACCATAGATGGCACAGGTTTAAGGTGAAAGAGGGAAGATTTGAAATGGACGAAGGGTCAATGTTTTCACACAGAGGGTGATGTGTGTATATGGAATGAGTTGTCAGAGGAAGAGTGGGAGATGCGAGTACAGTTACAACATTTAAAATTAATTAGGACAAACATATGAATGGGAAAGGTTTAGAGGCACATGGACAAAATGCAATCAGATGGGACTAGTTTAGTTTGGAAAACCTGGTCAGCATGGACAAGCTGGACCAAAGGGTCTGTTTGTGCGCTATATGACTGTATCAATCTAGAAAGCGAGGAAAAGGGGAGAAAAGACATGATGTAGTAAATTGGCAAGAAATACAAAAAACAAATCGCATAAGCTTTTCCGAGCATATAAAAAAAGTTCAAGATGAGTGTGTGACCTTAGATAGAAATTAAGTCAGGAAAGTATATTGAGGATAATTGGAGGGTGTGACTGAAGAATTGGCTACAGGGAGCAGACAGATAATTTACACCTGTGTTTTACATCTTTCCTCACAGGGGAAGGCACAGTAAGTATATCAATGATGTAAACAAAATGGTAATAGGAGGGAAGTTCTTGAACCGTCTCTAACAAAAGGAACAAGGATTTTTCTAACAGAAAAGAGTAAGAGTAGACAGGTCAGCACTAATTCGCAGCTGGTTTTAAAAAAAGTGGTCACAGTCTTGTGGTCATTGCACCCTCTCTATCAGATGTTAGTTCTGCTGTTTGTTAATGCAAGCAGTAAGTGCGGTAGCTTGAATGGGTTGTCATCAGGTTTAGGTACACACGGTTCTGACCGTGGCATGTTCACCCACAGTCATCACTGAAACAGAGATCGGCTTCATGTTAATGGTAGACTGAGAGATTATATTGTGGTTGAATATAATTCTGCTGCTGCTGCTGCTACTACAGCTGCTATGATTTGTAGCATCACATGAATGCCCAATTTGAGCTGCAATATTTGCAATACAATTCTGCTGCCTGTCCTCATTCACATGGGGACCCAGTCACCCTTCTCCCCTGTACACAGTGCCCTATCCCGGTTTCTGATGATTACATTACATTACATTACAGTGTGGTAACAGGCCCTTCAGCCCAACAAGTCCACACCGACCCGCCGAAGCGTAACCCACCCATACCCCTACATTTACCCCTTACCTAACACTACGGGCAATTTAGCATGGCCAGTTCACCTGACCTGCACATCTTTGGGCTGTGGGAGGAAACCGGAGCACCCGGAGGAAACCCACGCAGACACGGGGAGAATGTGCAAACTCCACACAGTCAGTCGCCTGAGGCGGGAATTGAACCCAGGTCTGTGGCGCTGTGAGGCAGCAGTGCTAACCACTGTGCCACCGTGTCGCCCGTGATGTGGGACCGCTTCCTTTTTTAAAATTCTCATGCTGTTAGGGAATCTTCATGATGCCATGCCTCCAATTTGTATCATTCCTCAAAAGCATTTAACGTTTTCATCTGAGTCTTTTCCCCTCCAGTAATGCCATCTTCTGTTTAAAGCGAATGTCTTTCCCTCTGTTTCTCTCCATGACCATGATTAAGAGCTCTGTCGTGTCGGTGATGACAGCCTTATGTAGTTTCAGAACAAATGTATTTGTATACCTTGCGTTATCATTCACTTCCCGGTGTATGGTGCTCTATGTTGGACAGGGCGTGTGAGCAGCTTTGACACACATGTTTGAAACTTGTTCAAAAACAGAAATTGCTGAAGACACTGACAAGTCTGACAGCATCTGTGTAGTGAAAGCAGAGGTAATCTTTCGGGTTCTGTGACTGTTCCTCAAAGCACCCAGTAAGTTCAATAATTTTTATTTTTGTTTCAGATTTCCTGTATCCAATGATCTTTGCTATATTGAAAATGTGTTCTGTAACTTTTCATTTTTGAAGGAACTCAGTGGTCTGGCAACATCTGCAGAGACAGAGAAACAATGTTAATGTTTCAATCCAGTGTAAATCTTCTTCAGAGTGAAAAGGATTGGAAAGTGATCGTTTTAGTACCTTGGCAGAGGTGGGAAAGTGTGTTTGGAGGCCCAGTTCAAAAGCCAGATGGGCTTGAAATTGTGGTGAAAGAGACACAGATATATAATGAGTAGAAATTAATGTGCAAATATTAGAAATTAATTTTCTCTGTTGAGTGCAACATAAAAAAAGACACGATCTTAGGGAGTCCAGGGGGGAGAGTGTACGGAAAATGGAGAACAGCCATAATGGGTTCAGGCTGTGAATTTATGGAATTGAATATTAACTCTTACAGACTATAACGTACCAAAGTGAGAAGTGAGGTGTTACTTGAGCTTGGTTGTGCTTCATTGGATCATTGCAGCAGCCTGCATTTTCTTAGAATCCCTACAGTGTGGAAACCGGTCCTTCAGCCCAATAGGTCAATACTGACCCTCCAAAGACTATGTGAACCAAACCCATTCTCTACTCTAATACTATACACAGACCTTTGACTATTGCACCTAACCTCAACATCCCTGTACACAATCGGCAATTCAGCATGGCCAGTTCACCTAACCAGCACAACTTTGAACTGCGGCAGGAAACTGGAGCACCCAGAGGAAATCGAACCCAGTTCCCTGATGCAGTGAGGCAGCAGTGCAAACCACTGAGCCACTGTGCCATCCAGGACCAAAATATTATAAGGTCACAAGACAATACGAGCAGAAATGAAGCCATTCGGACCATCAAGTCTGCTCCGCCATTCGATCACGACTGATAGATTTTCAAAGCCATTTCCCTGCTTCCTCTCAGTAACCTTTGATCCCGTGTCAGTCAAGAGCTTATCTGTGTCTGTTTTAAATATGCTAAATAGAACATAGCACATAGAAAAGTACAGCACAGAACAGACACTTTGGCCCACGATGTTGTCCCGAGATTTAATCCTTATGTAAAATAGAACATAGAACATAGAAGAATACAGCGCAGTACAGGCCCTTCGGCCCTCGATGTTGCGCCGATCCAAGCCCACCTAACCTACACTAGCCCACTATCCTCCATATGCCTATCCAATGCCCG
>NW_025215185.1:9821-12243 GCF_004010195.1 Chiloscyllium plagiosum | reverse complement strand
TTCTGAGCAACGGGGACAGGCTCCGTGCCAGGGGCCTGGGCCCCGTTACTTACCCCTGGTAAGTCATCCCCTCCACAAGTATCCAAAACGGTATACTTGTTCTTGGGGGGAACGGCCGCAGGGGGTCCCTGCACTGGTTGCTTCCTCCCAGTACCCCTCACTGTCACCCATCTATCTGCCATCTTTGGAGTTACTACTTCCCTAAAGCTCCGATCTATGACCCCCTCTGCCTCCCGAATGATCCTAAGTTCATCCAACTCCAGCTCCAGTTCCCTAACACAGTCTTGGAGGAGCTGCAGATGGGTGCACTTCCTGCAAGTGTAATCAGCAGGGACGTCCATGGCATCCCTCACCTCAAAAATATAATAACTTAACCTACGCACTCAACTCACTGCTATCCATGTGCATGTTCAGCAGTCGCTTAAATTTCCCCAATGACTCTGCTTCCACAACCAGAGCTGGTAACGCATTCCATGCATTCACAACTCTCTGCATAAAGAACTTACCTCTGACGTCTCCCTTATATCTTCTTCCTAATACCTTCAAACGATGACTTCTCGTACTAGTCAATCCTGCCCTGGGGAAAAGTCTCTGGGTATTGACTCTATCTATTCCTCTCATTATTTTGTGCACCTCGATCAGATCTCCTCTCTCCTCCTTGTCTCCAGAGAGAAAGGTCCAAGCTTGTTCAAACTTCCTTCATAAAGCAAGCCCTCCAGTCCAGGCAGCATCCTGGTATACCTTCTTTGCACCCTCTTCAAAGCCTCTGTATCTTTCCAAAGTAGGGCGACCACAACTGGACACAATATGCCAAGTGTGGTCTCGCCAGGGATTTGTAGAGCTGCAGTAAAACTTCACGGCTCTTAAACTCAATCCCTGTGTTAATGAAAGCCAAATCACCATATGCTTTCTTGACAGCTTATTCACTTGGGTGGGAACTTTGAGGGATCTATGCACTTGCACACCTAGCTCCCTCTGTTCCTCCCCACTGCCAAGAATCCTGTCTTTAATGCTATATTCAGGATTTGAATTTGACCTTCCAAAATGCATCACTTCGCATTTATCCAGGTTGAACTCCATCTGCCATTTATCAGCCCAGCTCTGCATCCTCTCTATGTCGCATTGCAGCCTACAGAAGCCCCCTATACTATCGATGACACTCCTACCTTTGCATCATCATCAAATTTACTAATCCGCCCCACAACCTCCTCATCCAAGTCATTTATAAAAACTACAAAGAGCAGAGGCCCAAGAACACAGCCCTGTGGGATCCCACTCAACACTGTCCTCCAAGCAGAATACTTTCCAATTACAACACTGTCTGCCTTCTGCCAACCAGCCAATTCTGAATCCAGATAGCCAAATCTCCCTGTATCCCATACTTCCTGACTTTATGAATGAGCCTTCCATGGGGAACCTGAACAAATGCCTTGCTGAAGTCCACATGCACCACATAGACTGCTCGACCGTCGTCAACATGTCTTGACACCTCCTCAAAGAAATCAATAAGATTTGTGAGGCATGACCTGCCCCTCAGAAAGCCATGCTGACTGCCTTTAATCACTCAATGCTTTGCCAAATAGTCATAAATCCTATCCCTCAGATTTTTTCCACATGTCTGCTGTGCTCTTTCTGTGGAACAATTGCTCCCAGCCTGTACTTCCCAACTCCTGTCTGATAGCATCATAATTTTCTTTTCCACAATTAAATATCTTCCTTTGGAAACTGCTCCTTTCACTCTCGCCAACTATGCTACATGTGAGACAGTTGTGATCACTTTCACCAAAGTGCTCTTCCACCGTGAGTTCTGACATCTGTCCTGGCTCATTGCCGAGCACCAAATCCAAAATAGCCTCTCCCCTCGTCAGTCTGTCTACATACTGAGCAAGGAAACCCTCTTGAACACACCTGACAAAAACAGCTTCATCCACACCATTTGCACCTTAGGAGGTTCCAGTCGATATTGGAAAAGTTGAAATCACCCATAACAATAATCCTGCTACTTTTGCATTTTTCCAGAATCTGCCCGCCTATGAGATCTTCAATCTCTCTACTGCTATTATGTGGTCTATAGGAAACCCACAAATGCGGTGACTGTTCCCTTGCTATTCCTAACTTCCACCCATACTGACTCAGTAGACAAATCTTCCTCAACAACCTTCATTTCTGTAGCTGTGACGCACTCTCTGATAAGCAATGCTACACCGTCTCCTCATTTTCCACCCACCCTGTTCTTTTTTAGATTAGATTACTTACAGTGTGGAAACAGGCCTTCAGCCCAACAAGTCCACACCAACCCTCCATAGAGCAACCCACCCAGAACCATTCCCCTGCATTTACCCCTCATCTAACACTACATCTTCACCCAATCTGCACATTTTTGGATTATGGGAGGAAACAGGAGCGCCCAGAGGAAACCCAC
>NW_025215185.1:0-9262 GCF_004010195.1 Chiloscyllium plagiosum | reverse complement strand
TAATCTCCATCGAGTATAAACCCAGAGTCCTCCAACGTTCCTAATGTGTTAAGCTTTTCATTTCTGGTGAACCTTCTCTTGACACACACCAAGGCTAATACATCCTTCCTGAGGTATGAGGCACAAAATACTGGAAATATGGTATGACCAGAGCTTTAGAAAGCCTCAGAATCCCCACCATTATATCCTACTCCTCTCAAGATGAATGACAACATTGTATCTGCCTTCTTAACTGACTCAACCTGCAAGTTTATCTAAGGCGAATCCTGGGCTTGGAATCCCAAGTGCCTTTGTTACTCAGATTTCTGATGTTTTTTCCCCTTTAGTAAATAGTTCATGCCTGTATCCTTCATACCAAAGTGCGTTACCTCATAGTCTCCCAAATTGTGTTCCATCTGCTACTCCTTTTCCCACTCTCCTAAACTGTCGAAATCTTTCTGCAGGCTCCCTGCCTCCTCAATACTACATGCCCCTCCACCTATCTTTGCATCATCTGCAAACGTAGCCAGAATGCCTTCTGCCTCGCCACTCAGATCATTAACCTATAAAGTGAAATGTTGTGGTCCCAACATTGGCTCTTGTGGAACACTGGTAGTCACCGGTGCCGTCCTGAGAGGGACAATTTTATCCTCACTCTACCTCCTGCCAGAGAACCAACCTTTTATCCAACCTAGTACCTGGCCTATGATGCCATGAATCCTTATCTTACTCTGCAGCCTCCTGTGCAGTACCATATCAGAGGCCTTCTGCAAGTTCAGATAGGTAACGCTCTCTGGTCCAACCCGGCATTAACTCCTCAAAGAATTCTCATAATCATGAAATTATTGAAATGGGGTTATTGAAATGGGAGAAAGTGAGGTCTGCAGATGCTGGAGATCAGAGCTGAAAATGTGTTGCTGGAAAAGTGCAGCAGGTCAGGCAGCATCCAGGGAACAGGAGAATCGACGTTTCGGGCATAAGCCCTTCTTCGGCGTTATTGAAATGGGAAGCAATCAGAAGGCCAGGGTCATTTGTACATACAGAGTGGAGATGTTCCTCAAAACAGTTTCTCTTTGGCTTACTAGTGTAAAGGAGACTGCATTGTGAGCAGCAATGACAGGAGAATGGATTGAAAGTGTACAAGTGAAATGTTGCTTTACCTGGAAGGTGTGTTTAGGGCCTTGGACAGTGAGGAGGGAACAGGTGAATGGGCAAATGTTGCAGCTTCTGTATTTACATGGGAAGGTGCCATGGGGGTGTGGGGAAGTGTTCGGGATGATGGAGGGTGCCACAGAAGGAGTGGTCCCTGTGAAGTACTGACAGTGGACAGGAGGGGAAGATGTGTTTGATGGTGCTGTCCTGCTGGAGGTGGTGGAAGTGGCGGAGGATGATACTGTGAATGCAGATTCTAGTGCAGTAGGAAGTGAGGGCAAGGGGAAATCTATCATTGTTCTGGGAAGGAGGGGACGAAGTGAGGGCAGAAGTGAGGGAGACGGGACAGTCACAGCTGAAAGCTCAGTCCATCAGAGTGAGGGGATTTCTCGTTTGAGTGAAAAGAATGACATGTAGAAAGCTTTCCAAAGGAATGTGGCATCATCTTACAGAAATAACAGAGTCAGGGAAACTGGGAGAATGGAGGCACCCTCAGCTGATCATGTGTTCAGCCACATACGTAGGTTCCCCCTCAATGATTGAAAAGAACCAGGCATTTCAAATGCAGATTTATGTCATATATCTGGTCAAATACGGAGTGTGAAAACAGACACAGGTGAAGGTCAGCAGATGTGTGTGGGAGGAGGGGGACATTTAAGCAGGTCCTACTTAATAACGCTCAGTAATGATTGACTCTGGTCAAAAAGAAGATGATATGAAGATGTGAAGATGAATCACCCATGATGCACAAAGGCTGTGAAGTATGCTAATCAATCACAAACTAAAGAATTCAGATTGGGGAGCTCTAGCGTCGGCCACATTCGGGAAGTTTACTTTTGGAACCAGAAGCAGATTGTATAAAACAAAATACAAAGAAAAATATTCCAAAACTGGAAATATTCCAAAACTGGCAAGAAATATGAAAAGAAACTAACTGCAAGAGTTTTCCCATATCGAATAAAAAAAGTTCATAATGTGTGTGTGATCCTTGGAAGAAAGGCAGGGAAGAATATGTGGGATACCTGGAGGATGTTACTGGGGAACTGGTTTCAGGAAACAGGCAAGTAATTTAAAACAGTATTTTATATCGTTCCTCACAGGGAAGGCACAAAGAGTTTCAACATTATAAACAAAATTGTAGTCAGATGAAAGTTTTGCATTGTCTCTAACAAAACAAACAAGGCTTTTCTCAAACAGAAAAGACCAAGGGTAAACCACTCATCAGCAATTCATAGCTTGTTTTAATAGAAGTGGTTACAGATTGACTGATGGCACTGTCTGAAATATTCCATAACTCTCGGGATTACAGGCGTTGCTGTGGTTCTGTTCGCCGAGCTGGAAGTTTTTGTTGCAAACGTTTCGTTCCCTGTCTAGGTGACATCCTCAGTGCTTGGGAGCCTCCTGTGAAGTGCTTCTGTTTACAGGCGTGTTCCAGTGAAACTGGCGAAACTCCAATGTGGGCCTGTCTTCAAGAAGAGAGCGAGTCTTCAAGTGTTTAGGTGCTCCCTTTGTCTGAATTATGGAGCATATTTGAGAGGCTTAATGGCCTCATGATGCACTTTCATCCTGAGTGATTTTGAAAAAAGTAAAACTCTGCTCCTTCCTCTGATGCGTTACATACTGGAGGATGAACATTTTGCTAAAGTTGAATTATTTTGAAAATTATCTGGAACATTGCACAAATGACATCATCCAGAGAATTCTAGAAACAGCACTCATAAGAACATTTTATAACCATGTGGGGGTATTGCGTAGGTGAGAGAGAGAGAAAGAAGGTGCGGCATTGCAGTGGTGAGAGTGCTGGAGCCTTATTCTGGGGAAGGCGCGAACAGATATACAGTGAGTGTGAGAGAGTAGAGAGAATATGGTGACCCTTATCCTGACAGAACGGGGAAGGTTATTGATGCTTTTCCTGTATTGCTGGACTTTTCTTCGGACCGCAGATACTGAGCTGGGTGGTATGCTCAGATCATGCTCGATGAATCTGGTGGTGCGGCTCCCTCTGGGAAGAGAATGGTCCCGCTCTATACTAGACCATTCACGTGCTCCTGTCGACAAGCTGTGGTGTAATTTCCCTAATCTGCCATGCTCAGGGTAAGCTGTGCAGGGCAGCTCAAAACTGAGAAAGCTCAACCGTGTGCCTATTGGCCTTTTAACGATGGCAGCAGTGCCAGGGATCACTGAATATCCAGGGGTACCCGGGCGATGGTGTGTACCTCCAGCCATGATGGGTGGGGAAATCGGGCTGGTATTGAATGAGAGGGACACCATGGAGTGGGGTGGATAGTTAATGAGGTGAGTTTGATAAGATAGCACCAGGAAACTAGCTCTGCCTCGTGCAGACGTTCCTTCTGTCACACTCAATGAAAATGGCACTGAGACAAATTATTGTTCGATTCAGCCCAATGAGTCGAAGACTCTGCTGATCCCACTCCCAGTTACAACACTGCAGGACAAATGCTTATCCAAAACTCTCCATCATCTTAACTTACACCAATATCCTGCTCACCCATCATTCCTGGAAACAGTGACCTATATTGCAAGATGCTATCGAAATGTTTTCATTTCACAATTTTTAAACCTACCTTCTGTGAAATTCTCTCTCAATCTCCCCCTTGCTTTTAACCAAGCTCCTCCCATTTGTTGGTATTTAAACTGATTCCCCCGCCATCTCTCTCTGGCATTGAGTTTCACATCCACAGCACCCCTGTGTCATGCCACAATGTAGATATGGAGCTGTAAATGGACGGAGCTGCACATCCTGTCATTTGCAGCATGAGCTGCAAGTTTCCCCACGCTGGGCAGTGATCTAACACAGTGTTACTCAGCAATGCAGTAATTGGCGTACATAGCTGTGTATGCTGGGAAGATAACTGCTCCACATTACTAGATAAATTCACTGCTATTCACTGCACAGCTCCCCATGCTGCACAGATATCCAGTCCGTGTGTATAGAACAATGCCTTTGTGTGTTCTGCTGAAAAGATTATCTAGTCCAAGTTTATAGATCAGTGCACTGTTGGACAGATAAGTATGAACTGGTGAGTTCTAAACAGTGTTCGATCCTGGACGGATTGCTGAGCAGTACACCAGCCTGGTCTACGCAGTGCTTCATGCTGAGCAGGTATCTCATCAGGGCTAATATGTATCCAGGCTGGATCTGAGAGGTGGATTCAGTATCCGATATAATTCCTGACATGATTATCACTCCTCCAGCTCGGCCCATTCCGCTGGTAAATGTGAGGTGATGTGTTTCAGATAGAATTGACTTTGTCAAAATATTCGACATTAAGCAAAACACAATTTATTCGAATACTGTCAAAAAAAGACAACAAAAGGAAGAGGAACTTGCAATAACTTAATTCTTTTGGAAAACTTAGCAGAATAATAGTTTACTTAATAGCTATACAGTAACTGCTCCAATATGGTATCGTCCAATAAGCACACAAATGTCAAAAAACAAATGCAGGAAACAGATTGTCTCACATGCAGTTCTCCAATCCAGGAGGAAAGAACATCAAACGACAGTTCCGAGAGAAATCACCGAGAGAGTGTGTAGCACCCGGGAGAGATTTACTGCCTTCCAACTCTGCTGAGACCCCAGCAATAACTACCGAAAGGTAAAACTAAGAATCCTGGTTCTGTGAGAGTTTGACCATCACTTCACAGGACCAGGCCGCGGCTGCAAGAACACAAGGAATGGACTGTATCTACATCGTCTATGGTTCTGTAGGTGTCTCTCAAAAATGTCTAAACCCACCTAAGCTGTTAAATGCTGGACAGACAATAAATAAAACGAAAAGATGCAGCAGGCCTGGTGATCAGACACAGACCCCCTCGGGAGCCCAGCAATTCCTACGCTGCCAAAACACAGCAGAATCATCGAGCTTGTGAAGAGAAAGAATTATCTCGCTCCCTCACCTCTATGTTTACAACTGGAGATATGCCATTACACTAGTAATCAGTGATATCAAAATCCCACCCACACCAATTATTGTGATATATCAGAGTTGCTATGAAATGGGTTAATAGGAGGTGTTTGTTCAGTGACTGTGATTAATAGCAGTCTTCCTGGACCTAACTGGGTCACGATTCTATAAATGATGCTGAATGTTATTGCTATTCTGGTTGATTATATTTAACAAATACATAAAATTTTAGTCACAAACGCCACTTCCTTCTCATGCATTTCCAAACCACTTACTCATAAACATCTGAGAAGGAACAAGACTGTTCGGAAGCTTGAGTCCCTTTTTACCGTGAACTGTTTTATGTCTCCATATTCTCTCTGTGATCAAACCTGCTGACACCCCCTTCATAATATCCCTAATTTCCAGCTCTGCCTGAGTTGTGTTGCTGATTCGCCATCACCTACCCCTTCGTTAACGACAGATTTTATGGCTCCAGTTCTCTTCTGACCTCTCTTCCAGTTACAAATAGTTTGGCCACAAACTTGTTCTTGCCTCTACAGTTACTTCACAACAGGGACTCTTAAACAGAGTAATAATGTCACTGACTGTGTAATTCAGAGGCACGGGTTATGACTCTAAAAGTATTGTCTGAAATCCTATCACAGTCGATGACTAAATTTAAATTCCAATGACAAAAATTGGAATGAAACCTAATTTCACTCATGGCAACCATAAACCATCAGGATTTATTTTCTTATTTTATTAATAACCTTTGGTAAAGAAACCTAACATGTTTGCCCTGTCTGAACCAAGTGTCACCTCAGACCCACAACAATCTGGTTGCCTTGACAAATGGCCGCGTGGTCAAGGGCAGTTAGGATGGACAACAAATGCTGCCCTTGCCAGTGATGCTGGCATCCCGTGAAACAATAACATTAAAGGTGAAATAACCAAGGAAATGTGGATGCTGGCGATCTGAAATAAAATTCTCCACCGTCTGAAAGAATGTTGGAGAATCTCAGCAGGTATGGCAGTCTGTCGGAAGAAACACAAATAGTGTTTTGAGTTCAGTGAACCTATCAAAACTGAATGCAACTGAGAAATAATATTATTATATCAGGGATGGTTGGAAGGGTTAGCAGGAGGTTTGTGTTGACTGGATGATGTCCAGCAAGAGAGAGAGAGAGAGAGAGAGAGAAAAGAAAAGCAAGCAAAATGATTGCTGATGATGAACTGGAAGGAAAACAGAATGGGAAGTTATTCTAACAATTCTCCTTTTCACATATTCCTGAATATCATATTTATTACGGGATGTCCCTGCTTACCGTGAGTTATGTTTCTCTATCTCTCGTCTCTGAGTGTGGTGATCAACTCCATCAGCAATACTTATAGTCGCTGAGATAGAGAGAAACGTAATGTTCCATTGTCAACTGCTTCTCTGGAGAGAGGGATTGTTACTGTCCGACTGTGTGGAGATGTAACAGCTTTCTCAGCCAGGAAGAGAAACTGAGGAGACCGAGGCATTTTCAACACTGAATGGATGCACTATGGTTGTGGGCAATTGACTTGCTGCTGTCATCTAGAAAGTCAGTGGAGGTTCTGTGGATGGTGTTCTCAGAATTGTGATGTCAGCTACTGGGTTCATTCAGGGAGCCCAGAGGGTCTGGGGAACCCCACTCTGAATACTGCATTTACAGTGTGGCTGGGTCCATGATAAACAAATGGAGCTGAGACTACAAAGAAGGGAAGCTGTGTAAACTGGGAGGAGCAGGGCACTGTACTATACTCTCTGGGATTTCCAGGAAGATTTGTCTAAGCTGCACCCATTCCGGTGTAAAGTGTAAAACCAGCTTGTCTCAAAATTGAGGTGGTCATTGAGCTATATCCCCTCCTTCAGTATAACCTGTCGTCTTACACCAGGGTCAGGACTGTGCTGACACTCACGATGAATTAAACTGGATTGATTCTGGAACTTTGCAGGCATCAGTGGGGAAAATATCCACCATCTCTGAAGTGCAGTCCTCCAACGTATTCACAAGTGGTCAGAAACCACCTGCCTGCTTGCGTTGGTTCCATCTCCACGGGGGAAGGTACACAAACTAACTTCCAGAAATATTAGGGAACAGAGTGATTGGTAAAAATGGGAAACTGTAGGAAATCAGAACTAATGAAGTGTATGTTATTGGAAATCTAATTGAATTGAAGTTTCATAAGTTGCTGTATCTGATGAGCTACATCCCAGAGTGATTCAGATGAGAACAGAGGTAATGAAAGAATTACTGATTATTCTTCAAAGCTAGTTAGATTCTGGAAAGAATGCTACAGACTGGAAAACAACTATTGTAAACTTAAATATTTAAAACAGGATGGAGAGTGAAAACAGAAAACTAAATAGCTTGATGTCAGCTGTGAGAAAAAGTATTGGAACCTTTTATAAGGAACGTGACAATTAGATACTTGGAGAATAATGATACTTGTATATTCAGCCTATATTCAGGAAAGGGAAATGATCTTTGATAAACCTGTTTGTGGAGACTATCCGTTGTGATATCGACAGTTGAGAACCAATGGGAGTGGAGTATTTGTATTTTTAGAAGATGTTTCACATGTTTGAATACAGGTGAATGGGGAATGTCAGAGTCCATGGGTAGGTAGGGGTGGAATATATACCACATGGATTAAAATTTGAGTAATGGGGATACGAGAAGAATACTGTTTTTCTCTGGACTGAAGGATTGACGGGTGGCAGCAGGATCAGTGTTTGGGCAATAGCTATTCACAAGGTATAAAAATGATTCAGATGTGAACAACAAATACCATCATGTACATTTATATTTATTAAATGGTAGAGAGGTTGGCGAGTGCTTTTGTTGAAAAGGACCTGGATGTCCTTGGTCATTAGTCACTGACAGAATTTATACAGGGGCAGGAAGTAAATGATATATGGTTCTTCATGCAAAATGATTGAAGTACAAAAGTTAGAATATCTTTCCCACTGATCGTGTTTTGTTGAGAGAGTATTTGGTGCATTGTGTAAAGATTTGGTCTGCTTTATAAACAATGATCCCTTTGTCACTGAGAGATTGCAAAGTAGTTTGACCAGACTAAACACTGGCATGATGTAACCATGAGGTGAGAGTGCAGTAACTATGTGCTTAATCTGTAGCGCTGTGAGAGAATAAGAAGTTGAAGCTTGATGGGTCTGGACAGAAACTCATTATGTCCCAAACAGCTGAATAGGGTGAAAATTTCATACTTTTCATTGGATGTTTGACTCACGACAGTTTACGCATCTGTGGAGCCCCCATGTCAATTGACAGAGAGGTACAGGCTCTGAATAAACTCTGAACACTTGAATGCACAGTTACTGTGTGACACTGCATTGAATGTCACTTTGTACACAATCCTGTCAGCAGCCAAATTACCTTCTTTCTGAAACAGTTAGTTATTTCCCAACGGCTTCTGACCGCCACGGAGGCTATGGGTCTGCCTTCTTGGAGATGGAAGATAACTTGGAGAATGGCTAAAAAAGTTGGTTTCATTCCGACTACCAGAAAACCATGTTAAAGTAACACATATGTAGCATGAGTATTTAAGCCATGTGGATCAATTTGGAGCAGTCTGTCTGTGCAGCCCCTGCTCCATTTGTTTGTGATGTTGGAGCATCTCTGACACCTTCCTGTTCCTGTGTTAGTTGCTTGAGAAGCTGAATAACCTCTTCCTGTTCCTTTGTAAGTGACTCCGGGTGTGAAATGGTTCTTTCTGATCCCATGTAAGTCAATGTGGGAGTCAGCAAACTCCCCGTCTTCCTGTGCAACAGGCAGGAGGGACTGAACGGGCTGTCCGTCTTCTTGCCTAGTAGTTTTGATGGGATGAATGGCTTCCCCACATTCTTATGAAACCAGATTGAGGTGCTGAATGAACTCCTCCTTTTACTGCGGAAATGTACAGTGCTGTTACATAAATGTTACCCAGACTTTAACAGCACGATCTTGAATGTTGTCCAGGTCTTGGACACAGACTGTTTCAAGAGCTGAAGAGCGACAACTTATTCTGAAAATTTTGTAAACTTCAGTGAAAGCCCCTCTTCTACTGGCACGGTGGCTCAGTAGCTAACAGTGCTACCTCACAGCACCAGGTTGGATTCTGGCCGTGGGCAACTGTCTGTGTGGAGTTTGCACATTCCCCACTAGTCTGCAGAGTTTCCTCCGAGTGTTCCG
>NW_025215184.1:67525-69003 GCF_004010195.1 Chiloscyllium plagiosum | reverse complement strand
TTTTTAGCTCTTATCACATATAATCAGATCAGAGTCATCGAGATGTACAGCATGGAAACAGATGCTTTGGTCTAATTCATCCACGCTGATGAGATATCCTAACCTAATCTAGTTCCATTTGCCAGCACTTACCCCATATCCCTCTCAACCTTCCTATTCATATACCCATTCAGCTGCCTTTTAAATGTTGTAATTGTACCAGCATTCATTACTTCCTCTGGCAGCTCATTCCATGCACGCAACACCTTCTGCATGAAAAGATTGCCCCTGAAGTTACTTTTAAATTTTTCCCCTCTCACCCTAAACCTATGTTCTCTAGTTCTGGACTCCTCCACTCCGGGAAGACAGCTTATCTATTTATCTATCCATGTCCCTAATGATTTTATAAGCCTCTATAAGGTCACCCCTCAGCCTCCAATGCTCCAGGGAAAATGGCCCCAGCCTATTCAGCCTCTCTCTATCCTCAAACCCTCCAACCCCAATCTGATCATCCTCAATCAGTATCCTGTTCCTGCCTTATCCCCATAACCCTTGATTCCACAATCCTTAAAAGCTCTATCCAACCCTTTCTTGAAAGTATCCAGAGACTTGGCCTCCACAGATTTCTGGGGCAGAGCATTCCACACACCCACCACTCTCTGGGTGAAGTAGTTTCTCCTCAACTCTGTTCTAAATGGCCTACCCCTTATTTTTAAACTGCGTCCTCTGGTTCAGGACTCACCCATCAGCGGAAACATGTTTCCTGCCTCCAGAGTGTCCAATCCTTTAATAATCTTATACATCTCAATCAGATCCCCTCTCAGCCTTCTAAACTCAAGGGCATACAAGCCTAGTCACTCCAATCTTTCAACGTAAGGTAGTCCCGCCATTCCGGGAATTGACCTCGTGAACCTACGGTGCACTCCCTCAATAACTCCTTTAATGTATTTATAAAATCCCTTTGGATTCTCCTTAACCCTATTTGC
This sequence comes from Chiloscyllium plagiosum, assembly GCF_004010195.1. Classification (NCBI taxonomy): domain Eukaryota; kingdom Metazoa; phylum Chordata; class Chondrichthyes; order Orectolobiformes; family Hemiscylliidae; genus Chiloscyllium; species Chiloscyllium plagiosum. Next base: position 68,038 of record NW_025215184.1, on the reverse strand, counting down.
CAAAGCTATCTCATATCCCTTTTTGCCCTTCCAATTTCCCTCTTAAGTATACTCTTACTGCCTTTTTTACTCTTCTCAGGATTCACTCGATCTATCCTGTCTATACCTGACATATGCTTCCTTCTTTTTGTTAACCAAACCCTCAAATTCTCTCATCATCCAGCATTCCCTATACCTACCAGTCTTGTCTTTCATCCTAACAGGAATATACTTTCTCTGGACTCTCGTTATCTCATTTTTGAAAACTCCCCATTTTCCAGTTATCCCTTTACCTATGAACATCTGCACCCAATCAGCTTTTGAAAGTTCTTGCCTAATACTGTCAAAATTGGCCTTCATCCAATTTAGAACTTTAACTTTTCGATCCGGTCAATCCTTTTCCATCACTATTTTAAAACTAATAGAATTATGGTTGTTGGTCCCAAAGTCCTCCCCCACTGACATCTCAGTCACCTGCCCTGCCTTATTTCCCAAGAGTAGGTCAAGTTTTGCACCTTGTTCAGTAGGGACATC
>NW_025215184.1:60560-62527 GCF_004010195.1 Chiloscyllium plagiosum | reverse complement strand
CCTCAATACCTCAGAAAGTGCTCCCACAATACTTCAGGAAGTGGTCCCTCAGTACGTCAGATAGTGCTCCCTCTATACCTCAGAAAGTGCTTCCTCAATACCTCAGAAACTGTTCCTCAGTACCTCAGATAGTTCTCCCTCAGTACCTCAGATAGTTCTCCCTCAGTACCTCAGCGAGTGCTTCCTCAATACCTCAGAACTTGTTCCCTCAGTACCTCAGATAGTGCTCCCTCAATACCTCAGAAAGTGCTCCATCAATACCACAGATAGTTCTCCCTCAGTAGCTCAGAGAGTGCTTCCTCAATACCTCTGAAAGTGCTCCTTCAGTTACTCAGAAAGTGCTCCCTCAATACCTCAGATAGTGCTCCCTCAATACCCTCTTTATCTGAGGTATTGAGGGAGCAACCTTCTGAGGTATTGGGGAGCACAGTCTGAGGTACTGAGGGAGCACATTCTGAGTTATTGAGGGAGCACTTTCTGAGGTATTGAGAGAGCACTTTCTGAGGTACTGCGAGAGCACTTTCTGAGGGTATTGATGGAGCACTTTCTGAGGTATTGAGCGAGCACTTTCTGAGGTACTGAGGGAGAACTATCTGAGGTATTGAGGGAGCACATTCTGAGGTATTGAGGAAGCACTATCTGAGGCATTCAGGGCAAACTATCTGAAATAGTGAGGGAGCACTTTCTGAGATATTGAGTGACCACTATCTGAGGTACTGAGGGAGCACTTTCTGAGGTACTGAGGAAGAACTATCTGAGGTATTGAGGGAGCTCTTTCTGAGGTATTGAGGGAGCACTTTCAGAAGTATTGAGGGAGAACTATCTGGGGTATTCAGGAAGAAGATTCTGAGATATTGAGGGAGCACTTTCTGAGGTATTGAGGGAGCACTTTCAGAGGTATTGAGGAAGAATTTTCTGAGTTACTGAGGGAGCACTTTCTGAGATATTGAGGGAACACTATCTGAGGTATTGAGGGAGCACTTTCTGAGGTACTGAGGGAGCACTTTCTGAGCTACTGAGAGAGCACTGTCAGCGGTATTGAGGGAGCACTATCCGAGGAATTGAGGGAATATTATCTGAGGTACTGAGGGATAACTATCTGAGGTATTGAGGGAGCACTTTCTGAGGTACTGAGGGAGCACTTTCTGAGGTACTGAGAGAGCACTGTCTGAGGTATTGAGGGAGCACTCTCCGAGGAATTGAGGGAGCGTTATCTGAGGTACTGAGGGAGAACTATCTGAGGAATTGAGGGAGCACTTTCTGAAGTATTGAGGGAGCGATTTCTGAAGTATTGAGTGACCACTATCTGAGGTACTGAGGCATCACTTTCTGATGTACTGAGCGAGCACTTTCTGAGGTACTGAGGGAGCACTTTCTTAGGTATTGAGGGAGCACTATCTGAGGTACTGAGGGTGAACTATCCAAGATATTGAGGGAGAACTATCTGGGGTATTCAGGGAGGACTATCTGAGGTACTGAGGGAGCACTGTCTGACGTACTGAGTGACCACTATCTGGGGTATTCAGGGAGAACTATCTGAGGTACTGAGGGAGCACTATATGGTGGTACGGAGTGCAGAGGATAGAAAGGAACAGATGCAATTTCCTGATCATTTCCTCGGGGTCCCCGAGGCGCTCTGGTGTCGTAATTTGAAATGGAAGCCACTCACCATTTCAAAAGATTCAGATCATTTTAAACAATCAGTGAAAAATAACAGCAGAATGTGTCTGAAACATGGTTTGGGGGAAAACTTTCATGAATCTATTGTTACGTGTTGCTTGGAGACGTTTTAGAAAAGCAGCACCCAAACAGACTAATGCTGACGATGCAAGAGATGGTGCACAGGAAAATCAAGCAAGTCATCTGTAGCTGCTGTCTGTGTCCCTGGAGCAGTCATCATGCGAGATCAGGGTTCAGTCTTCGGAGAAATCATTTCTCCAGCAATACCTCAACCATGCCTTTACAGC
>NW_025215184.1:57518-59547 GCF_004010195.1 Chiloscyllium plagiosum | reverse complement strand
TGTGTGTATGTGTGTAAACTAGCCAATCTTATTGGGTGCTCATGAATATAAAATCCAGCTGCTGTTTCAGGTGAAATTGTCCTCGTGTCTCCAAAGACACAAAGGCTTCAAGAGTGAATTAAGTGGGAGAAAGAGAGTGCCGTTCATTCCAGTGGGGATTCATCCAGTAAACCTTCCCCACACACTAACATCCCTCTGGTAATGCACTGACTAGTTCTGCACACAGTGCCCCAGGTACAAACCAATGTAATGTCATCGTAGTCTTACCAGAACATGGGAAAGCTCCTCATTAGAGAGCGGTGTCTGGTGGTGTTTTAATCAGAGGGTCAGCATGGCGCCAGCTGAGGGGAGAGGCTTGGAAGGAGAGTCCTTCAGGGTAACCCCAGCTGGTGTGGGAATTGAACACACGCTGTTGGTTTTATTCTGCATTATAAACCAACTGTCCAGCCAACTGAGCTAACTGACTTCACTCCAGGGGCATGTCCTGTATAACCCAATCATAGCCAGCCTGCACCTCAATAGGAGCCAGGAGCAAGGCCATTCGGCCCGCACTTTAACCCAAAAAGGAGAGCACGGAAAGCTGATGAAGGAAACAAGCCCCTCCCATGTGCCCTTCTGAAAGAGAGCTGGAGGACATGGCAGACCTGGCCTTTTATTTGCTTCCCCGAGACTGGCCTGCTTCACCTTACAGTGAGAGACTGAGGGGAACCTCAAGGAGAATTCACTTCTCACTGAGAGGCTGCAACTCCATTCCAAATCAGGTTGGTTCCATCCGAGACTCACGGAAGAGTGCAGCACACTTCAGATCAGGCCCTTGTGTAGTCATAACCTCCCGTGTGGTGGCCAAGAGCTGGGAGATAGCATTTAGAACATAAGGCAATCCGAAATAGGTACAGGAGGAGACCATTCAGCCCCGCGAGCCTGCTCTACTATTCAATAGGATCGTGAATGATTTCGCATTTGATATGGGAGCTGAAACATGGACAGTACAGAGACAGGGAATCAAATTATTCTGCTATACGGAATCATCAAAACAGGAGCTGGAACCAGAGAGTGCGAACTCGCACACACACACGCACATTGCGGGATTCAGGCTGTCTGTGGGGATTTTACCACAAGATGCGAGCTCTACACTGAGGAGAGACAAAGGCGCAAAATGCTAGAGAGGGCAGCTGCACAGTCTGATCCTACCAATCTCACTGCTTCCCACTCCCATGAGAGCTCTTATGCATATTTCTGTGTTCCCAGCTGTCTCTCCCACATCTTTCCTTCAATCCCTATTTCACAACATCCTTCATATCTCTGCCCTATTGACATTTCCCTGCAGATTCCCTTCCTACAATACTCTGCCCCTTTGACACTCCATCATATTTTTCAGGAATGCTTAATCATTCAATCTTCCACAAAACCAGCAACTTGCTCATCTATCTCTGCATCTTTCTCTCAGCTCTGTGGGATCTTGCCTTTCTTGGCTGTAAATCATTCTCGTTGCATCGCAGCAGCCCCCTCCCCCTCCGCCAGTCCACTCTCTCAGCACTATGCTGCTGCTGCAACTCCGCTATCTCTCTCTCGGTCCTATATCTCTCCCTGGGTTTTCTCTCTTGCTGTCTATTTGATCTTCACTCCCTGTCTTTGCCTCCCCTTTTTCACCTTGTATCTGTCTGACAGTGTATTTCTCTTCCTGGTGTTTTACCCTCTCTCTCTCGTCCTTTCTCTCTCTGCCTCTCTCCTGCCCTTTTTCAGTTCTTCTCACTTTCTCTTCCACCCTCTGCCTGCCCGTATTTCTCTTATTCTCTCCCTCCCTCTCACTGTCTGTCTACCCATCTAACAAACACATCGACCTGGATCCAATATATCGGCCACTGCAGCTGGAACTGACAACCAGAAGCGGCAGAGGCAAATCACTATACCACGATAAATGCCAGCGGAAATATCACAGAAGAGCTTCACAGGAGGCTCCCAAGAACTGAAGATGTCACCTAGACAGTGGACGAAACGTCTGCAACACAAATTCCCAGCTCGGCGAACA
>NW_025215184.1:50362-56891 GCF_004010195.1 Chiloscyllium plagiosum | reverse complement strand
TCTCTCTCTCTCTCTCTCTCTCTTTCTCTCTCTCTCTCTGGTTCTGCTTCTGGGTCTGCGAAACTGTTTTCTTTCGCCCTCTCTCTCTCTCTGGATGGTCAGATGGTCTCTGTCTCTTGCCATGCTGGTATCCTCAGAAAGCCTCCAGAGATTCAGGCAATCAGTCTGCAGACAAACCCTGTTTTTGTTCATTTCTGGACGGTTATCAGGAACTTTCTATCGTTCTGGCCAATTAGGAGAATCCGTTAATAGTTTGAAGCATTCTCAATCATTTGGATGGCTTGTTGCTGTTAGTTTCTTTTTGTAGCAGGACCCGGTGCCTTCCTGTCTGGGCCCTCATTTGTTTGGTAGATACGTCTGTCCAGAATAACTGTTGCCTTTTATGTTATGCTGTGTTTGCGCTGTGCCTGGTGTGCGGGTTTTGTGATTTGGGAGATTTCCTTGGCCTCTAAAACTTGGCTGTCTATCTGTGTTTTTAGCCAGGAGGTTGTGACATCTCCCACAACTCGTCCACTTGAATGGAAAGAAAAGAAACTTTTGCAATAAGTTACAAACCTAATTTTAAAAGCTGGTTATGCTTGTTGTCAGAGTAGCCAGCTGTCTGTGCAAAAGCCATTGTGTACATTGGTCAAACCGATGGTCTTATAGCTTCACTTGGAGGTCGCCACTGATGATGCTACCCAGCCAGGTAATGAAACGTCTGGATATCAAAACTATCAGCGAACAAACCTACACCCGAAGTCTTATAGCTGATACGTGATATCATAAAATCTTGACAGAACAAAATCAGACCGTTCGGCCCATTGAGTCCACAATAACCCTCTGAAGGGAATCCAACTCAGACCCACTCCCCCAATGATATTCCTGAAAACCTGCATTTCCCATGGCTATTCCAGCTAGCCCGAATATCCCTTGACACAATGGGCAATTTAACATGGCCAATCTGTCGGAATGGCAACTATGGGCAGGAAATCAATACTGGCCCAGCCAGGAACACTCAAACGCTGCAAATGAATGAAACGAAGGTGATCACCCGGGGATTTCCATCTACCTTGCAGCCCCTGCGGGTGTGTCCAGGTATTATTCAACATGATCGTACCCATCTGTTACAGCCTGCAATCCTAACCACCGGTATTGTTGTGGTTCTGTTCGCCGAGCTGGAAGTTTTTGTTGCAAACGTTTCGTCCCCTGGCTAGGCGACATCATCAGTGCTTGGGAGCTTCCTGCGAAGCGCTTCTTTGATGTTTCCTCCGGTGTTTATAGTGGTCTGCCCCTGCCGCTTCCGGTTGTCAGTTTCAGCTGTCCGCTGTAGTGGTTGGTATATTGGGTCCAGGTCGATGTGTTTGTTGATGGAGTTTGTGGATGAATGCGGTTTTCTTTCTCAACGTGTTTTCACTTTTTTGTGTTTGGACTGAGCCGCTGTGAGTCATGATAATGAGCTGTTTCTGTATGAATAGTACTGGTCCGTTGTGGATGTCTAGGATTTGTAAAGAGTGAACACGTGTGTGTGTGTGTGTGTGTGTGTGTGTGTCTGTGTGTGTGCTGGAAGCAGTGATACGCAGACAACAAGCAACATGAATTCGACTGGGACAACACTACTATCATAGGGCAAGCCAGACAGAGGACAGCCAGGGAATTCCTAGAGGCATGGCATTCATCCACAAACTCCATCAACAAACACATCGACCTGGACCCAATATACCAACCACTACAGCGGACAGCTGAAACTGACAACCGGAAGCGGCAGGGACAGACCACATAAACACCGGAGGAAACATCAAAGAAGCGCTTCGCAGGAGGCTCCCAAGCACTGATGATGTCGCCTCGCCAGGGGACGAAACGTTTGCAACAAAAACTTCCAGCTCGGCGAACAGAACCACAACAACGAGCACCCGAGCTACAAATCTAGCGCACAAAGTTTACCCACCGGTATCCCGAGATATATCAAGGTGAGTGCGGTTAGGACCACAGCCGATGTGAGAGGAGCCTAATTCTTGGATAACAGGCTATGGGGATGTCATGGTATGACCTGTTCCTTCACATTTACGTAAGTATGGTCCCTGGCAATGTTCCCTCTATCTCCACAGTAAGTGGGAGGTAATCATGGTAGCCCATCCCAATACCTTTTTTTATACAACTCCGATAATTTGGACTTCATCCTAGCTTTGGTTACTTGGGTTAAGTGGAATCCCTCGCACCAAGCCCAGGTGTCCCACCGAGAGTGTCCTTACAGCTGTTACTAACCCAGCCCTTGGTGAGCTGCTGTCACTGACAGTGAGAGATGTTGGTGTGGGTGTTCTGGAACAAATATTTACGCTGTTTGTCACTCACCCGGGATGGGACTTTCCCTTGGCTGGACTGCCTGAGCTCCTCCCTCAGCTGTTCAATCATCCCGTTACTGCACAGGGTGTGGTTTTACTGCTCACCGTCATCTCTGCTTGGGCCCTGGATGATCTGGTTAATCGTGTTGGCGTGACCCTCCAGTTTGGTCACTAAGTGACGGTTAGCCTGATTCTCCACGAGCTGTCCCATGGTCTCCTCTGGGTTTTCTCTATTCAGTCTTTCTCAGGCTCATTAGAGTGTTGTTGGGTCAGGATCCTGAGTTTATACTCCAAATTGGCCAAGTCCGCGTACTGACCAGTAATACTCTGCCCTGGGGGTGGACTCGTATACTGTGGCTAAATCATTAAGGGATTCCTTTTCTTTTGTCTGTTAATTACTTTTCTGGGTTCTGTATTTTCCCTCAAATTTCTCTGTCCCATTATCCAGTGGGTCAGTTGGGAACATGATTATTTTAATGGGGAAGGACACCACTCTGATGACTGTATCCCTGATACATTCATTATGATATGTGTCAGTTTGTGATAAATGTTCGTTAACAAGGAATTCCCTGTGGGTTGTGAGAGCTTGGTATGTGTGGGACAAGCTGGGGGAGGAAACTTCCCTCCTGGTCACAGCCTTTTTTAATTTTGTTTCTGAGGAATTCTCCCTGATGGGCTTCCTGGGATATCGCTGTCCGAAAATGACCCCTAGTCCAGGCCGGGTGCTTGGCATCCTACTACCATGCACCCATTCTCGGGGAAACCCTACCAATCGGTTCTGATCCCTGAGTTCCTGTAACACAATGTGGAAATCCCTAAAGTCTATTTCCTATTCAGAAATTAATTAGCAGAGAGTCCAAGCCTCATTACGGGCGCGATTGAGGGGTCGAATCCCAGGTGTCCCTCCTCCTTTCTGAGACATGGGAGACAAAGGGTCGGGCCCAGTTTCTCATCGCTAAGAGAGATGCAGGTCATATCCCCAAACATCCAGACATATTGGACCCTGAGTCTCCGGGTGAAGCTGACGGGGGGAGGGGAGAAGCATTCCCCTGGTTGTTGTTCTGCAGTTATGTAGCGCCTCTGCAGGATATGCCTCATCCTGTCCTCGAGCAGTGAGGACCGCTGCCTTCATCTCATCATGATGCCCCTCCCTAGCTATTGACCCTCAAGGAGGGCTGAATGGACTGCTGGAATAAGGCACATGGTGGTTAATTTGGTTTGCTCCTCAGCGTCCACTCTGTCTATGACAGACTGTCAGTCAATCTCATCCAAACATGTATCTGGGTCGGGGACGGGATCTTTTTGGTGCTGCCCACCAGCTGGGTGCCTGGAATGACTGTGTGTGGAGTAAGACCACCAGATGTCTGACACTGGGTAACCACATGTTTCATGGAATCTGAGGTCGACTGTTGGTCAGGGCTGGGGGCAAAAGGTGCAGTTACCTGGGAGAAAGGCAGTGAGAGTTCTCATCTGTGGGCGGGTGTTTATGTGTCAGTGTCGGGCCTGTCGTTATCTCCCTGGGGAGGTAGAACCCCAAAGGCATACATTATACAATTCTGGGAAGAGTCCTGGTTCCCTAGGGATTGTATTTGCTCTTGGCACCTCCTAGTAGGGCCTGATGTGAGTTGCTCCGTGTTGCAGGTGTACAGGACCCATCAGCTGCTTGGAGCTCATACACTGTCCTTCCAGATTGTGAATGTAACCTGAGGCTGCCTCCCCATCCCCAGAGACCCTCCTTTCACTTGATTGGGCTCTTCCCAATTGTAACTGGAGTAGTCCCATGTGGGTGAGATTTTCCTGCAACGTTCTGTCCTGCTCAGTGTGTAGGAGACCTAGCTCTGTCACAGCCTGTAGGTTTCCCTGGGGTGACCGGATCCCAGCTGCCTTATGCCAGTCTGGGGTCCTCCAGGCTATCAGCAGTGGAGTGAGCTTTCCAGCTTCCTTCCCCAGTTCTCTTTGGGCATCTCACCACAGCTCCTGTACCAGGAATCCTTCGCTGCACGGCCAGGCTGGCTTCCTGCCCATTTCTGCAGGACTGTTTCACATTTGTCCCGGCTGATGTTCGTGTTGCTTTGGCTGCTTCTGTATTATGGGACACCTGGGTATGTTCATAGAGTCATAGAGTTCTACAGCATGGAGACAGGCTCAAACTGGTCCATCCACACTCACCCCGTTTCACTGCACATGGCCCATATCCTTCCAATACGTTGCTCTCCATGTATTTGTCCAAGTGCCTTTTAAAAGTTATTAAATGTATCCTCCTCGACTACTTCCACTGGTAGTTCATTCCGTATGTGTACCACCCTCTGGGTAAAAGCGTTGTCCCTCAGGTTCCCTTTTAATCTTTCCCTTTCACCTTAAACTGATGCCCTTTCGTCCTCGATTCCCCAAGCCTTGGATAAAGACTGAGTGCATTCACCCTATCCATGCCTCCCATGATCTTAAACACCGCTATAAGGATACACACTAAAGAAAAGGTCCTAGCTTGTCCAACCTCTCTCTAGAACTGTCTAGTTGAGTTCTGGCAATATCCTTGTAAGTTTCTTCTGCACTCTTTCCAGTTTAATAACATCCTTTGTATAGCAAGGTGGGCAGAACTGAACACAATATTCCAAGTGCGGCCTCACCAACATCCTGCACAACTACAACAGAACTTCCTACCTTCGATATTCCATGCCCTGACTGATGAACGGGCCCAGTGTGCCAAAGGCCTTATTCACTGCCCTGTCTCCCTGTGACTCCCCTCTCAGAGAGCCGTGCACCTGGAATGCAAGGTCCCTCTGCTCCACTACAGTCCTTCAGGTCCTATCATTCACCATGGAACCCCTGTCTTGATGTGACTTTCCAAAATGCTCGAGCTCACCCTTGTCTGTATTAAACTCCGTTTGCCATTTCTCAACCCAATTCCCCAGCTGATCAAGGCCCTGTTGCAATTGATGAGAACCTTCCTAACTTATTTTAGTGTAATCTGCAAACTTTCTAATCATGCCTTAAACATCGTCATCCAAATCATTGATATAGAGAACTAACAGCAATGGGCCTAGCACTGACCAGCTCAGTGGCACAATGGTTCAGTAGTTAGCACTGCTGCCTTACAGCACCGTGGATCTGGGTTCAATTCCAAACTCACAGGATGGTCTGTGTGGGTTAGATCCTGTTAGGGTTAGATTTCCTAAAGTATGGAAACAGGCCATTTGGCCCAACAAGTCCACACCGACCTGCCGAAGAGTAACCCACCCAGAGCCATTCTCCCTGCCCAATATTTAACCTGGACGAATGCACCTAGCACTATGGACAATTTAGCCTGGCCAATTCATCTGAACTGCACATTTTTGGATTGTGGGAGGAAACCGGAGCATCCAGAGGAAACCCACGCAGACACAGGCAGAATGTGTAAACTCCACACAGACAGTCACTTGAGGCTGCGATCGAATCCGGGTCACTGGCGCTGTGATGCAGCAGTGCCAACCACTGAGCCACCATGCCACACCAACTGAGTTTGCACGTTCTCCCCGTGTCTGTGTAGGATACCTCCGGGTGCTCCGGTTTCCTCCCACAACCCAAAGATGTGCAGGTCAGGCAAATTGGTCATGCTCAATTGCCCATAGTGTTCATGGATGTGTAAGTAAGTTGCGTTAGTCGGGGTAAACGTAGAGTGACAGGATACAGGAATGGGTTTGGGTGGAATAATGTTGAGAGGGCCAGAGCTCTTGTTGGGCCGAAGGGCCTGTTTCCACAGAGGAGGGATTCAATGATTCTACGACCGCTGAGGCACACCATTAGTCACAGGACTCCATTCTAACTATTATCCACTGCTTCCTACCATCAAGCGAATTGTGTACCCAGTTTACCAACGCTCCCTGGATTCCATGCGATCTAACCTTCCGGGGGGCAGTGGTGAGTGCAGAGTTGTGTAGGTATCACTAAGGAAGGGGGAAATTGCAGTGCTGGGAAGGGATCAGTCAGGAAGAGGTGATTACTTTATTGTGTACACACCAGTCACGGAGTGTTTGATTCAGTGATGTATCACGATCAGGCAGAGAGGGGGTGAATTTAGTGTGGGGTAGGGATCATTCAGGGAGCGGTTGAATATAGTGTGGGGTAGGGATCAGTTAGGGAGGGGAAGGTTGCAGTGTTGGGTAGGGATCAGTCAGGGCGGCAGAGATTGCAGTGTTGGGTAGGGATCAGTCTGGGAGGGGGTGAGTGCA
>NW_025215184.1:19557-27713 GCF_004010195.1 Chiloscyllium plagiosum | reverse complement strand
GGGCTAGAGGGGGAGTGGAGGAGACTGGGGCCTAGGAGGTAGCAGAACCAGTAGGGCAGGGGGAATTGGAGCTGATCGAACGGAGGGATGAGGGCAATCCAAGGATGGAAGCAGGTAAGAGGCAAGCGGTCGCAAATTGTGGAGGATGGCTATCAGAATGAGGGGGTCATGGGGTAAGGGCCTCAGGTGAAGAATGATGGAGGTGGTGGTTGTGATCACTGGAGTCTGGGGGTGTCAGGCAAGTAGGGGCTCCATGTGTCCCTGTTTGTGCCCAGTGTGTGCAGAGATGCAGTAGTATGCATATGTTATGATAGTGTGCACATATTAGTGTGCATGTGTGAGTGATGAACAACGAATTGCTTCATTCCAGTTGTACTAGAAAATGCTGCTACAAGGAATGCGCATTTGGCGTGTCATTGCCTTTATCCCTGAGTCAGATTTCGGGTTGGTGTGGGATCGATCGTACTATGTGCATATTGGCATCCACATTAGCAGCTTTGGCTGTGAAGGGCTTTGGGACGACTCACTGTAGTGGCAGGTAAGGTTTCCCGAGGTACTGACTGTTAGGTGATTGGACTGTGAGTGTATGCAGATCTCACTGTGAGTTACTGAGAGCTTGTGCGATGAGCTCAGAGTCAGCAAGCTGCAGCTCCCAGTGACCTTGTCCGTTGTTTCTTCAGCCAGGATATGGCAGACAGCAATATGGCCATGGCCTCCAACTCCAGGCAGATGTTGGAGAGCTTACTGAACAAAAGTATGAGGATCCAAATGACCGATGGCAGGACATTGATTGGTCTCTTCCTGTGCACGGACCGGGACTGCAACGTCATTTTGGGCTCAGCCCAGGAGTACCTGAAACCAACAGGTAAAGAGTAGTCTGTGACCAGAGGACGAGAGGCTGGGGGACGGTGTTCCAGAGTCAATGATGGACCTTATGAGGAGGGTGGGGAGAGGGTAAATAACAACAGGTACCTGCGGGTGGAAGAGGGGTTTGGTACAGGGAAAGAATAGCAATCTGCAGAGGCAGGGAGTATGGTGGGGAGAGACAGGAACCTGTCTGGGGTTGGGAGGAGCATAAAGAACAGGAACCTGCCAGGTGAGGGTGGTAAACGACAGGAGCCTGCGAGGGTGGGTCAGTAACAGGAATCTACAAAGAGTCAGGGCAGTGTTAGGGTTAACTCTGTCCTGAAAGCAACCTTTCTTTTACCTGTCTCACTTAAACCTCCTGTTGTCTCAAGCAAATCTCTCCTCAATCTCTCTCACTCTGAGGAGAAAAATCCTGATCTCATCACTAAAGCCCTCTCATCCCTAGAATCATTCAGATGAAATGGTGACTCAGTGGTTAGCACTGCTGCCTCCCAGCGCCAGGTACCCGGCCTTGATTCTACCCTAGTGCTACTGTCTGTGTGGAGTTTGCACATTCTCCCTGTGTCTGCACGGGTTTCCACTGGGTGCTCTGGGTTCCTCCCATAGTCCAAAAATGTGCAGGTTAGGTGGATTAGTCATGCAAAATTGACCATAATGTGCAGAAAGGTGCAGACTAGGTGGGTTAGCTGAAACTTTATTGCTGGAACAGCACAGCAGGTCAGGCAGCATCTAGGGAACAGAAGATTCGACGTTTCGGGCACATGCCCTTCTTCAGGAAGACTAGGTGGGTTAGCCATAGTAAATGCAAGGTTAGGGGTATAGGACAAGGGTGGGTGTGTCTGGGTGGGATAAGGCTCTTCGGTGGATCGGTATGGCCTCGAGGCCGCTTAGCCTGCTTCCACGCTGTAAGAATGCTGGGATTTCTGCACACTTTCTCAGGCTCTCATATCTCCCCTATAGTGTGGAAACATGAAGTAGGGCCCCAACTCTAGTTGGTGAGAATGGTCATCAGCCTAATGGGTTTACCCTACATGCCTGCAGCAGTGGAAAGTCTCCATCTTGCATGTGGTGGCCAGAGCCATATTTCTAGAACATTGCACAGATTGAATGTGACTTCCTCTGCAGAAGGTGAGGCCAAGAGGAATGATGTTTACTTTATTTTAAATGCATCTCATTGCAGATTCCTTGGCACACGGTGAACCGCGAGTGCTGGGTCTGGCCATGATCCCTGGGCATCACATAGTTTCGATCGAGGTTGAAATGGACAGTGTGTCAAGCCCACCGTATATGTGAGGCAGAGCTTGGCTGTTGGAAGCCAGGCATGCATTGGGTGCCGAGGCCTGGGTGCACGGTCAATGTCAGTTGCACTGTGAGGACCATGACCTTCCCCACCCCTGCCCAGGCTTCCACCCAGCCAGCACCTTGTTCGTCGTTATTGCATTGGTGGCAGGGGCTTGTTCCTTTTGAAGATTACTTGTGAAGTTCAACTGAGAAATTGGAACAAGCTGGACAGCGTCGCCTGAGTCAGACCGTTGGCTGGTCCATGTTTCTTCTGACCTCTTCCTCTTCCTCTTCCTTTTCCAACATGATGCATGAGGCCTCCCATGACCATCCAGTCAATACATCGCCTGCCCTACACGCACCCCAAGAAAACCAACCTGGGATCTATAAACCTATGACTTATCAACAGCAGCTGCCCACTGAAGGGCACATGAATTGAGCCTCGGGGATATTGCTTTTCCAGTGATTATTTTGAAGCAGAGGGCTGATTGATTAGTGAACTTGAAAACTGTTTCCCAGTTTGTTCTTTATGATCCATTATCAGTAGCTTGTGTGAGTATGTATATATGTATACAGAACAACCTCGGTTATATGAATTTCAGATTATCTGAACAAGATCTCAAGGTCCTGTAAATTGTTATGAACTCTGTATAAAAACACAGTATGAGAGAGACGCTTATCCTGAATCACATATAGGAGGACATCCACCAGGACAAAAACAATTTTTTTTTCAAACATCCTGACATGGGCAAACTACAATGTATTAACAACAACAAACAATACACAAAAATCTGAGTTGCAACTTGAATTTCTGGATCTTCCAGAATCTTAAGAACTGGTTGCCTGGTTTCTGTCTGTCTGTCTGCCTCTCTGTCTGTCTGCCTGCCCCTCTGCGTTTCCCTGCCCCTCTGCGTTTCCCTCTCCCTTTCAGCAGGAGAGTGGGGCTGGAGCTGAAATTCGCTTGTTGCAACTGAACAGGAGCTGCTTTATCCTCGCTAGCAGAAGCCACTCGATTTGTCCTCTACCTGCACACACACACACACACACACACACACACACGTGTTAATGAACCTTTAGTTCACTCTTGTCCCAGTCCAAAATGTTGCGTGAGTGAAAGTCATCTGAAGTCAGTCGCTGTTCAGGAGTTGGCACGATCACAAGATGCTCCTGAGTGGACAGAAAGTTCAGTTGGAATGTTCGGTATGGCTTCCTTTGTTTACGATCAGATCAGTTCTTGGAACAGGGTACTCCCCACCTGTCTCGTTGCTCTGTAACCTGTCCTGGCGAGGAGCAGACTAGTTTGTTCATTACCTCTCAGCACATAATGGGGAGCTGCCCAGCCACTGAGGCATCGCAGGCACATTTGCCTTGCTCTCATGCACAATGAGGTGTCTTCCCTGGATGATGGCTGTGCACTGTCTATCACTCACTCCCCTTTCCCCTATGATAGCCTGTAGCTATCACATGCCTTGGACAGCTCACCCATGCTCTGCAGGCTGACTAACACTGAGCTTCTCTCCTCTTCCAACCGCGCCACACGGCAATATCAAGACTTGTGGATATTTCTATCTTTACTGCAGATTTCCAGCCTGCACAGTGTTTTGGTCCTGGGAGTAAATGTGAACAGTGGTGTCAGCAAAACATGATGCTTTGTAGGCAGAAAGCATTAATATACATAACCTGAGAGAGAGACAGACAGAAAATATGTATTTTGTGGCAGTCATTTTTATTCAAATATGTGCATTTAGGAAAAATATTTAAATGATTGATTTTTTTTGTCCATTTGAAATGTTTAACAAAACGTATGTGGCTAAACTCAAAAAAACTTGAGCCTCTGAGTTATTGGGGACTGTATTCATCCGTTCTTCCTGTTGATTTCGTCCAATTTATTTCACTCGGAGGTCTTGTTCCTCTATGTGTTCAATCTTTAGGAAAGGTTACCTGTGCTCCATGCCACACCAATATTTTCCATAGAGGTATAACCTTTTTATTTTTGTGGGATTTGGGCATCGCTGGCACAGTTGGCATTTGCCCAGCCCTAGTTACCCATTGAACTGAGTGGCTTTAATCAGCCACTTCAGAGGGCTGTTCAGAATCAACCAAATTGAAGTCATGTGAAGTTCCAGACCTGGTAAGATAGATTTCCTTCCCTAAAGGACAGTAGTCAACCAGTTAGGTTTTTACAGCAACTGGTGATCATTTCATAGTCCCTGTTACTGAAAGTTGCTTTTAATTTCAAATTCTTTAATTAAATTTAAAGTTACACCGGCTGCAATGGTAGAATTTCCACACATGACTCCACCTCCTTAGAGTGTTAGTCTGCCCCTGGATTGCTCTTCTATTGGCATTACTGCTAAGCGATCGCCTTACATGGTGCGGCTTATTTCTCTAGGCTGAGAGGGTGACCTGTTGGAGGCGACAAATGTTATGAAGGCAAGGTGACAAAAGATAATGGTAGAGATGATGTTCCTCAAGTGAGGGGAGGGGCAGAACTCAGGAAAATAGTCACCAAGAAATTCCATCAGGAATTCAGGAAAAACCTTTTCGCCCAGTGAGTGGGACAATATGGAAGTCACTGTATAGAGAGTGGTCGGGGGAGTAGCATCGATTAAGGTTTGAGGGGGACGTGGATCAGTTGCATCCGGTTTCTGTGAATACCTTGTAAGCTTCTTCCAGTAACATTCAACTTCTGCCAGAACATTCGCAATACGCTTATGTAGATAGGCTTAAACATGCATAACTTCAACGACGCAAAGCTGTGAGGTGGGAAACTTTGTATGCTGTTATATTAAAAAGCAAACATTTTATTTGTTATGCAAGTTCGTAAGAATATTTTGTGTGTGTGCATATATTTTATATTAAAAATCCCCATTGCATTAATAACTTTACCCATGCAAAGGGGATACCAAAACATTCTTGGACAAACAGGGTAGTGTGCCCATGAATAGATCTCCCTGTGTATCCAGGTGGAACAGGGTGCTACGAGGGAGTGATTTTAAAATAGCACCCCAAGCAAGTGTACCCTGAGGTACTTTGTAATTGCACCATTGTTTGCTGGACTGTTTCAGCTGGGTTTTTTTGTGTGGTGTATGACTGGTTTTACAACATCGGATAGGCCGGGCACCAAATGAAATAGTTTTTAAAATGGCTGCCTGACCAGATACAAGGCCATTTTTCATTTTATAAAATATCTGCTGTAAGGTTAAGTTTTTTTGCAATGGGGGGGGTGGGGGAAGGGATTTCGTTTTTTTTAATCTGTGATATAAAGTTCTGTTAACGTGTGTATCAGAGTGATTCTCTACTCGATCAGCACACCAGCTCCCACGGTTATTGGAGAAACATCCCACCCCACCATGTTCCCCTTGAAGTCACACCCGTTGTTTTGCAGCAGAAGGCTAACCTTCATCTCTGAGATGGCTGCGTCCCACAGGTTAAAGCCTGTCAGCTTTCCAGTGAACGCAGTGGGTACCTTGGCGTTTTCGCCCGCCTGGCATTTGGCATTTACTTGGCCCAGTTGCACAGCTCCTCCGCCAGGGATTGTGTGCAACCCGGTGGTAAGGCTGCGTGAAGCCATCACCTGACCATTGGCTACCAACGTGATGTTCCCAAAGTTGCCGTCCCAGATCCCGCAGTAGTGCGTCCACTTTCCCGAGAAGCCTGTGCGAGTGTGTACTTCCACAGAGTCCGCCGAGAACCAGACTGCGCCTCGGCTGAGGTACAGCTGGAATCCGGTGCCATTTCCTTCAGCGCAGTAGGAGAACAGCACCACTTCTTCCGTTGTGCTGCTTGGATTTGCCCAGATGCAGGCGGTGAAGGTGAGGAGGTTGCGGCTGTCTGCAGGGAGAATGTTGGCCTGTGTCCCCTTCATGTGAGCGGGAAATGTCAATGCCCTCTGGCATCCTGTTAAAAACAATACAGGAATTAACATGCTTTTAGGGAAAATCTAATTCTGTCCTCTTGTAATTGGGAGGCCACTCAGCCTGTTAAAACCAATTAAAGGTGAACAGTGTGATTCCTGCTTAAATATCTGTCTCTGTATCTCTACTGATCTTTCCCATACTTCTGCAAGTTAATTTTATTCAGCTGTATCTTCATCCCCTTAGGAATATTGTGCCCAGTTCTGGTCGCCCTACTATAGGAAAGATACAGAGGCTTTGGAGAGGGTGCAAAGAAGGTTTACCAGGATGCTGCCTGGACTGGAGGGCTTGCCATATGAAGAAAGGTTGAATAAGCTCGGACTTTTCTCTCCGGAGAGAAGGAGGAAGGGAGGAGACCTGATCGAGGTGTACAAAATAATGAGAGCATTAGATAGAGTCAATAGCCAGAGACTTTTCCCCAGGGCCGGATTGACTGGTACGAGAAGTCATAATTTGATGATATTAGGAGGAAGGTATAAAGGAGATGTCAGAGGTAGGTTCTTTACACAGAGAGTTGTGAATGCATGGAATGCGTTGCCAGCTGTGGTGGTGGAAGCAGAGTCATTGGGGACATTTAAGTGGCTGTTGGACATGTACATGGATAGCAGTGAGTTGAGGGGTGCGTAGGTTAAGTTACTATATTTTACATTAGGATTAAATCTTGGCACAACAACGTGGGCCAAAGGGCCTGTTCTGTGCTGTACTTTATTCATGTTTTTAAAACTCTAGTGTCTCTCCCTCAATGTGAAATTTGATTGTTATAATCAGTGCTATCTGGGGGCACTCAGAACCAATTAATGGTTCAATAATTAATTAACTACTGCATCACACATCACTTGGTCGAATTTAATTTCAATAAATACGAGGTGCTGCATTCTGAGAAAGCAAATCTTAGCAGGAATTATACACTTAATGATAAGGTCCTAGGGAGTGTTGCTGAACAAAGAGACCTTGGAGTGCAGGTTCATGGCTCCTTGAAAGTGGAGTCTCAGGTAGCTAGAATAGCAAAGGAGGTGTTTGGTATGCTTTTCTTTATTGGTCAGAGTATTGAGTACAGGAGTTGGGAGGTCATGCTGCAGCTGTACAGGACATTGGATCAGCCACTTTTGGAATATTGCGTGCATTTCTGGTCTCCTTTCTATATCAAGGATGTTGTGAAAATTGAAAGGGTTCAGAAAAGATTTACAAGAATGTTGCCAGGGTCGGAGGATTTGAGCTATAGGAAGAGGTTGAATAAGCTGGGGCTGTTCTCCATGGAGTGTCGGAGGCTGAGGGTTGACCTAATAGAGCTTTATAAAATCATGAGGGTTTTGGATAGGATAAATAGACAAAGTCTTTTCCTTGGGGTGGGGGAGTCCAGAAGTAGAGGGCATAGGTTTAGGGTGAGAGGGGAAAGATATAAAAGAGACCTAAAGGGCGACATTTTCACACAGAGGGTGGTAAATGTATGGAGTGAGCTGCCAGAGGATGTGGTGGAGGCTGGTACAATTACAACATTTAAAAGGCATTTGGATGGGTATATGAATAGGAAGGGTTTGGAGGGATATGGGCCGGGTGCTGGCAGGTGGGACTAGATTGGGTTGGGATATCTGGTTGGCATGGACGGGTTGGACCGAAGGGTCTGTTTCCATACTGTACATCTCTATGACTCTATGGTCCAGTATATCTGCTCTGTGGGTGAGTCTTGAAAATGCTGTGTTCGGAAGTTATCCTAAAACACTCCAGAGCTCTGCTTTCAAACTACTTTGCCAGTCTGATTTTTCCAACACCGGGGTGAAAATCACCCATAATTATTGCAGTACCTTCCTCACAAGCCCCCATTCTTTCTTCCTGTATAATCTGCCCTAGAGTGTGATTGTTGTTAGGGACTACCACAAGTGATTTGTGAAGAGAAATCAGAGTTAATGTTTCTAGTCCGATGACCCTTCTTCAGCACTGTACACCAGACCCGAAACGTTAACTCTGATTTCCCTTCACAGAGGAGAAAGTGAGGTCTGCAGATGCTGGAGATCAGAGATGGAAATGTGTTGCTGGAAAAGCGCAGCAGGTCAGGCAGCATCCAGGGAACAGGAGAATCGACGTTTCGGGCAT
>NW_025215184.1:15651-18298 GCF_004010195.1 Chiloscyllium plagiosum | reverse complement strand
CTAGGAATCCTCCAACCACAAGGGATGAACTCGGGTTTCACCAGTTTCCTCATTTCCCCTCCCCCCACCTTGTCTCAGTCAAATCCATCGAATTCAGCACCGCCTTCCTAACCTGCAATCTTCTTCCCGACCTCTCCGCCCCCACCCCAGTCTGACCTATCACCCTCACCTTGACCTCTTTCCACCTATCACATTTCCGACGCCCCTCCCCCAAGTCCCTCCTCCCTATCTTTTATCTTAGCCTGCTGGACAAACTGTCCTCATTCCTGAAGAAGGGCTAATGCCCGAAACGTCGATTCTCCTGTTCCCTTTCCCTTCACAGATGCTGCCAGACCTGCTGAGCTTTTCCAGCAACTTCTGTTTCTGGTTTACAGCATCTGCAGTTTTTTTGGGTTATATTTACCACAAGTAATTTCTTACCTTAACAGTTTCTCATCTCAATTCAGGTTGATTCAACATCCTGATATCAGGAATGAAGGACATCTGTCGTTCTTGTACTAATGTCATCTTTAATTAACAGAGCTACCCCTCCACCTTTCCTGGCTTCCCATGCTTCTAAAATGTCACATAGACCTGAATATTCAGATCTCAGCCTTAGTCACCTTGCAATGGCTACCAGATCATGTATATTTATTTGTGTTTGAGCTGACAATTCATTTGATTTGTTACAATTGCTATACACATTCAGATAAAGTTGAAAGATTATCAGGGATATGCAGGAATGTAGAATTGAGGTTAAAATCAGACCAGCCCATTGTGTCACTGAGTTGAAAAGTAGGTTTGAAGGACCGAATGGCCTACTCTTGTATAGTTTGTACAGTTCCATCTCTTTATTGTTTTTAAGCAAACCTATCTGCTCAGATTAAACACTGTCCCTTCTGCTCACATTTTGATTCTCATTTCCCTTATTGCTCCTGCTGCCTTGTCCTTTCTCTTATTACATCTTCCCTCACCTTATCCTTCGCCAGCACAATTAAATTGAAAAGTTACTTACCAGAACACTGAACCAAGCATGGTTCAGGTGTAGCCTGTTCCAATGATACAGCATCCACTTTCCCCAGTGCCAATGCCAGGGCCCTAGGCATTGAAACCCATTTCTTCCACACCAATCATTGAGCATTTTAACTCTAGATCTAAGTAGCCTTATGTCAATTTACTGTGGTTCAGGGAATTTTCCAGAGATTACTACCTTTGAGTTCTATTTGTAAAACTTTAGCCCCTATTTTCTCATTATCCCTGAGTTGCTTGCTAGTCCTATTACATGGGTACCATGTGGACTATGCCAACTTGCTTCTCCTCCTCCCAGACGACCCTAACCTTGGCACTGGGCTGATAAGCTGTCTGGAATCTCACTGTTGGCTACAGGGAATTGTAGGGATTGCTGTTCTCTACAATCACTACATTCCATTTACCAAATTCACTTGAATGGCTTCCTGTACCACAGTGGGTTTGCTCAACCATCCTGCAGCCCCTCTGCTTATCCAAACAAGCTGCAACACTCCCCAGGATAGCGGCACGGTGGCTCAGTGGTTAACACTGCTGCCTCATAGCACCAGGGTCCCAGGTTCGATTGCAGCCTCGGGCGACTGTCTGCGTGGAGTTTGCACATTCTCCCCGTGTCTGCGTGGGTTTCCTCCCACAGTCCAAAGGTGTGCAGGTCAGGTGAATTGGCCATGCTAAATTGCCCAAAGTGTTCATTGCATCATTCAGAGGGAAATTGGTCTGGGTGGGTTACTCTTCGGAGGGTCGGTTTGGGCTGAAGGGCCTGTTTCCACACTGTATAGAATGGAATCTAATCTAATCTAATCAGGACATTAAGTGTATAAATCCTGCCCTGACTTGCTTTGTGAAAATGCAAATCATGAGGACAAGAATTTGGAAACTTGTTTTAGAAGAGGGTGTATTTATAAAGGGTATTCCACATATAGGCCTTTTTAAAGAAAGAATAGTATTCTTCAAAAACCACTCTTCCAACTGTGTTTAGGTGGAGTGAAAGAAATGCCTCCACTGGAAGTCTGGCATTCAGGGAACACCGGCTGCTGAGACCAGACAAATACCATTTGATCAAGGAAACCTGGCCCTCAGAATGCCCTTTTAAAGAAGGAGTCCCACTTGCCACTCCCTCTGTGTTCCTGATTCATCAATTCTCAGCTCAAGTTACTTCCCATCTAAAAGATATTATCTTGTGTAGAGAGATCAGGAGGATACAAGGAGAGTTGGATTGAGCAGCTGAATGTGTCAAACCTTAGGTTTACATGAGTTCTCCTCTGCTTGCTGTCCCAGTGTCAAGTGTGGCGCTGGAAAAGCACAGCAGGTCAGGCAGCATCCGAGGAGCAGGAGAGTTGATGTTTCGGGCATAAGCCCTTCATCAGGAATGAGGCAGGGAGCCTCAGGGGTGGAGTGATAAATGGGAGGGGGGTGGGGTGTGGGGAGAGGTAGCTGGGAAAGCGATAGGTGGATGAAGGTGAGGGAGAAGGTGATAGGTCAGAGGGGGCGGTGCCGAGTTGGAGGCTATTATCCCAGTCCCGGCACCCACCATCGCCCCACTCTCTGACCTATCACCTTCTCTCTCACCTTCATCCCCCCTTCGCTTTCCCAGCTACCTTCCCCTCAACACCCCCCTCCCACTTATCTCCCAGCTCTGACC
>NW_025215184.1:4735-15303 GCF_004010195.1 Chiloscyllium plagiosum | reverse complement strand
AATCATGAAGGGTATAGACAGGGTGGATAGAGACAAGCTTTTTCCCAGGGTGAAGGATTCAATAACGAGAGGTCACGCTTTCAAGGTGAGAGGTGAAAAGTTTAAGGGGGAATATACGTGACAAGTACTTTACACAGAGGGTGGTGGGCGTCTGGAACGCGTTGCCAGCAGAGGTGGTAGAGGCAGGCACGGCAGATTCATTTAAGATGCGTCTGGACAGATGCATGAGTAGGTGGGGAGCAGATGGATCCAGATGCTTAGGAATTGGGCGATAGGTTTCGACAGTGGATTTGGATCGGCTCAGGCTTGGAGGGCCGAAGGGCCTGTCCCTGGGCTGTAAATTTTCTTTGTACTTTGTTCTAGTCCTTTCAAGACGCAAGTCACAGCAGACAATTATCTGCTGTTATACAGCCTTTTGAATTGTAATAGATCAGCATTAGCCACAAAAGAAAGACTTTTATAATTCGATTGTTTCTGAGACAGCAATATGGGTCCTTTTAAACATGAGAGTTCAAAGCTCTGGGAGAATGAAAGACCCAACATGATTAACTTCCCTGTTTAGTCAAATAATGGCTCAGTTCAAGACAACACAGCTGCCATTTGACTTGGTCAGTGATAAAGACAGGTTGTGAAAGCAGAACTCGCAGGAAGAACTCTGAGAGATGCTATCAGAGAAGCCAAAGGGAGCATAAGAAGGTCAGCATTCAGAAAATAACGGCTGCACTGTTGAAAGAGTCCAGGCACTGCAGAACTAGTCAAGAACAAAGGAAACTTATCTCTCCCTCTCTTTCATCCTTCTAACCTGCTAAATCCACTGACTGTTCAAGCATGGAAACCACCAGAGTTGTTGAATCTGAGGTTCAATCTCCTTCACCTCACTTCACTTCACAAACAGACATTTCAAAAAGTAACATGCCTGCAGTGATTTTGATGATTACTGATGATTCACTTTTATAAGTATCCTTTATAGAGTCACAAACTCGCTCAAACCCTCCAACCCTGGCAACATCCTTGTAAATCTTTTCTGAACCCTTTCAAGTTTCACAACATCCTTCTGATAGGAAGGAGACCAGAAATGCACTCAAAATTCCAAAAGTGGCCTAACCAATGTCCTGTCCATCCTTAACATGACCTCCTAACTCCCGACTCCCGAACTCAATACTCTGACCAATAAAGGAAACATACCAAACGCCTTCTTCGCTATCCTATCTACCTGTGAATGTACTTTCAATGAGCTATGACCCTGCACTCCAAGGTCTCCTTGTTCAGCAACACTTCCTAGGACCTCACCATTAAATGTATAAGTCCTGCTAAGATTTGCTTTCCCAAAACGCAGCACCTCGCATTTATCTAAATTAAACTCCATCTGCCAGTCCTCAGCCCATCAGCCCACCTGATCAAGATCCAGTTGTAATCCGAGGTAACCCTCTTCGCTATCCTTACCTACGTATAATCTTTGTATCTGTATTTTTAGCTAATCCTCAAGACTTTAGCTTGAGTAACCTCAGTAATTTAGCAATAACTTAACCATTATCTCGTTTAATGTGGAAGCTTGCTGTTGACTATTTGAAATTCAAACTCCATAAAAGTTAAAAACAAACTAAAAGAATTAAAAATGGAGCAATGTAGTACTTCTTAGTTCATGGGCAGTTCTGAGCGCAGGCCAGGCGTGATTCTAACTTGAAAGGCAAGTGACAGGAGAATAAAAATGCCTTCTCACACCATCCAGCATGGGTTAAAAAACATTCTCCACAGTTTTCCTCCAGGTGCCTCCCATAGCCCAAAGACTAGATTCCCCACAGTGTAGAAACAGGCCCTTCAGCCTAACAAGTCCACACCGAGCCTCCGAAGAGTAACCCACCCAGACCCATTTCCCTCTGACTAATGCAGCTAACACTACGGGCAATTTAACATGGCCAATTCACCCTAACCTGCACATCTTTGGACTGTGGGAGGAAATCGGAGCACCCAGAGGAAACCCACACAGACACAGGGAGAATGTGCAAACTCCACACAGACAGTCACCTGAGGTTGGAACTGAACCCGGGTCCCTGGCGCTGTGAGGCTGCAGTGCTAACCACTGGGCCACCGTGCTGCCCCTTATGTGCAGGTTAGGGTGGCTTGGCCATGTTAAATTGCCCATGGTGTTAGGTGCATTCGTCAGAGGGGGTTGGGTTGCTCTTCGGAGGGTCGGTGTGGACTTGTTGTGCTGAAGGGCCTGTTTCCACACTGTAGGGAAATCTAGTCTAATCTAGCGCCTTTCACCATTGCAAGTCATCCTGAAGAGTCTCATAGCCAATGCGATAGATACACATCAGGTAATGTTGGAATAGAGAATAGCTAGTTAACAGGTGATGTTGCAGAAAGGGAAAGACAAGTCTAAATCAGGGATCCACTCCACATACGTGAACAAACTAGAGTCCAGTCGATAAGATGCTTTGATGTTAGAAGATATGGCTGTCGTCTGAGATCTGGCAGAAATGGGTGTTACGGAATATTCCTGATTTCAGAGTATCTGGGAAAGACAGGAGATGGAAGGAAGAAAGAAGGGCTAGAAGCATTGGTTAATCAGAGCATTGTAGTTGCTCCAAAAAGAGGATGTCCCAGAGGGGTCAAGATCAGAGTTGATTTAAGGAATGATAAGGGTGCAGTTATTTGCCTGGTATAGTCTGTAAACCAGCAAGCTAATGGGAAAGATGTTGAGTTGCAAGGAAATTCCAGAGAGATGCAAACATCACAGAGTAATTATGATGGGGAATTTTAATTACTGGAATATAGGCTGGAATAATGGTAGTGTAAAGAAATGCAAGGGGCAAGCCGCGTTCAGGAGAATGTCCTGCAGCAATATATGTCCAGTTTGATAAGAAAGGAGGCACTGTTAGACCCAGCTGTTGGGAACAAATTGGGCCAGGCAGAGAATGTGTCAGTGAGGGAGCTTTTGAGGGGCAATTGTCATTGTATTATTAAGAATAAGATAATGGAAAAAAAACCCAGAGTGTAAATAATGAACTGGTGGAGAGCTAAAGTCAATGGTGCAAGAACAGCCTTGGGCTGGGTACAGTGGAACTGAGGGATGTCAGAAGAAAATGGTAACTGAGCAATGGGCTATCTTCAGTGAAGAGATGGTTCAGGCATTGGTGAAGTATATTAATTCAGGAGGGAAGGATAGAGCAAACAAACCTAGGGAGCGTCAGAGGCTGATGGGTAACCTTATAGAGGTTTACAAAATCATGAGGGGCATGGCTAGGGTAAATAGACAAAATCATAATAGGAGAGTCCAGAGCTAGAGGGCATAGGTTAAAAGTGAGAGGGGAATGATTTAAAAAGTCCCTTGAGGGGAACGTTTTCACGCAGAGGGTGGTGCGTGTGTGGAATGAGCTGCCAGAGGATGTGGTGGAGGCTGGTACAATTACAGCATTTAAAAGGCATCTGGATGGGTATATGAATAGGAAGGGTTTGGAGGGATATGGGACAACTACTGGCAAATGGGACTAGATTAATTTAGGATATCTGGTTTGCATGGACGGGTTGGACCGAAGCATCTGTTCCCGTCCTGTACAATTCCATGACTCTACTCCCCAGATGCGAAAGGAAATAGAGATTATGATAAAGAAGAACAAGTATGCTTAAGTCAGAGGTTGAGTGGAAAATACCATTGAGAGGTTGTGGGCGGCACGGTGACGCAGTGGTTAGCACTGCTGCCTCACAGCGCCAGAGACCCGGGTTCAATTCTCGCCTCAGGCGACTGACCGTGTGGAGTTTGCACATTCTCTGCGTGGGTTTCCTCCCACAGTCCAAAGATATGCAGGTCAGGTGAATTGGCCATGATAAATTGCCTGTAGTGATAGGTAAGGGGTAAATGTAGGGGTATGGGTGGGTTGCGCTTCGGCGGGTCGGTGTGGACTTGTTGGGCCGAAGGGCCTGTTTCCACACTGTAAGTAATCTAATCTAATCTAATGGTTTAGAGAGGGGTGTCAAAGCAATGAATTGAAACAGAGACGGATTCCGAAAAGAGACTAGCAGTTAACTTGGAGGGAAATCCCAATATTTTCTATGAGCACATGACTAGTTAAAAGGGTGGTTAAAAAGAAGGGTAGGGCTGATTAGGGACCAAAATGTGGATTTACACATGGAGGTAAGAGGCCTCCATTAAATGAATACTTTGCATCTGCCTTTGCTAAGAAAGGAGATGATGCGCCAGCTTTGGTGATGGAGGAGAAAACTCAGTAATTTAGGAAGGTTTAAGATTAGCAAGGATAACAGATATGGTTGATGATGCGTAAAGTTGACAAGGTAGCTTAGTGGTGAGCACCACTGCATCCCAGCGCCAGGCAGCTGGGTTCGATTCCAACCTCGGGTGACTGTCTGTGTGGAGTTTGCGCGTTTCCCATCACCCCTCCATATCTCTGTGGGTTTCTGCTGGGCGCTCTGGTTTCCTCCCACAGTCCAAAGATGTGCAGGTTATGGTGGATTGGCCGTGCTAAATTGCCCCATAGTGTTCAGGGATGTGCAGGTTAGGGTTTCAGGGATGTGTAGGTTGGGGTGAATTGGCCGTGCTAAATTGCCCGTAATGTTCAGGGATGTGTAGGTTAGGGTGGATTGGCCATGCTAAATTGCCTGTAGTGTTCAGGGATGTGCAGGTTATGGTGGATTGGCCGTGCTAAATTGCCCCATAGTGTTCAGGGATGTGTAGGTTAGGGTGGATTGGCCATGCTAAATTGCCTGTAGTGTTCAGGGATGTGTAGTTTAGGGTGGATTGGCCGTGCTAAATTGCCCGTGGTGTTTAGGGATGTGCAGATTAGGATGGATTGGCTGTACTAAATTGCCCATAGTGTTCAGGGATGTGTAGGTTGGGGTGAATTGGCCGTGCTAAATTGCCCGTAATGTTCAGGGATGTGTAGGTTAGGGTGGATTGGCCATGGGAAATTGCCCCATAGTGTTCAGGGATGTATCGGTTAGGCACATTAGCCATGAGAAATGCAGGATTAGGGGGATGGGTCTAGGTGGGATGCTTTTCAGAAGGTCAGTGTGGATTTGGGCTGAATGGCTGCTTCAACACTGCAGGGATCCTGCGATTGCATGATTTGTCTAGATGAGATGCATTCAAGAAATTTGAAGGACTCGGGAGTAGAAAAACGCCAACAACAATTTCTCTGTCTTCCCAAGACCCAGGGGAGGTGGCAGACGACTGGAGCATTACAAACGTCGTGCTCTTCTTCAAATGAATCTTGAAAGAGGCCTAGTAATTACAGATCATCTGGTTTCACTTCACCGGTGGGAAAGCTTGTAGAAACAGTTATGCAGCACTAGTCAGATGTGGGTTAATTTGGAAAAGACAGCGTGGATTTCAGAAAGGAAAATAACTTGCTCGACATTTTGGAAGCGATTACAGGAGGGCTGATGAGGATAATTCTGTCAATGGACTTCCTAAATATGTTTGATCCTGTGCCAACACAACAGGCTTGTGAGAAACATTATAGGTCATTCAGAGGAATTTATAAAATGTCACAAGGACTGACGCCTACAGAGTGTGTGCTTTTTGAACAAAATAGAATGTGTCAGCAAATACAAATCTGCAACTGCAAATTCACCCTGTGGACTTATGTGTGTGTGCGCACACGCATGCGTGTCTGTGAGATAGAGAGGGAGAGTGTGTATGTGTGTGCTTGATAGAGCGTGTGCAAGAATGTGACAGAGTATATGCCTGTGAGAGGGTGTGTGTGTGAGTGTGGTTGGGTGGTGTGTGTGTTTTGTGTGTGTGTATGTGCCTGACAGAGAGTGTGTGCCTGAGAGAGGGTCTGTGTGAGTGTGATCATGTTTAAGAGTGCATGTGTATGTGTGCTTGTGCATGTCCTTACATGTGTAGTGTGGTGGGGGTCACCTGTAGTGTGACATAAATCCAAGATCCTGGTTGATGCCATCCTCATGGAGACTGAACTTGGCTATCAGCCTCAGCTTGGTGACTTTGCATTGTTGCATATCCCGAAGTCCGCCTTGGAGGATGGTCACCTGATGATCTGAGGCCGAATATCCCTGACAGCTGAGGTGTTCCCCGACTGGGAGGGAACATCCCTGTCTGACGATCGTTGCATGGTGTCTATTCATCTACTTGGTCTCACCAATAAACTGTACCTCGGGGCATCCTTACCTGCAGCCAATGAGATAGACAACGTTGGCTGAGCCACATGAGTACCTGCTGGGTATGTGGTGGGTGGTGTACCCACATGTAATGGTGGTATCCATGTTGACACTCTGACACGTCTTGCGGAGGTTGCCATGACAGGGACACATGATGTTGTGGTCAATGTTGTCCTGAAGGCTGGGCAGGTTGCTGTGAACAATGTTCAGTTTAAAGTTTGGAGGTTGTTTAAAGATGAGAATTGGAGCTGTAGGGAGGTCTTGGTGAGGTGCTCATCCTCATCGATAACGTGTTGCAGGCTGCGAAGACCATGGCGTCATTTCTCCATTCCCAGAACAACGAAAAGTACCCTATCGGTGGTGTCCTGCATCTGTCTCCTGAGGATCTTATTACATTTACTTGCTGGGACACATTGGAACTGGCGATCGATGAGTTGAGCATTGTATCCCGTTCTTATGAGGACGTCCTTCAAGGAACACTTCAGTGGTCAAGGACATTCGGCCTCGGATCTTCGGGTGACCATCCTCCAAGGTGGACTCCGGGATACACAACAATGCAGAGTCACCAAGCAGAGGCTGATAGCCAAGTTCACTATCCATGAGGATGGCCTCAACCACGCTCTTGGATTCATGTCACACTACAGGTGACCCCCAGCACACCATACACCCTTACACACACACTCACACTCACACAGATCCTCTCTCACACACACACACGCTCTCTCAGGCAACCACACCTACACTCACACCCACACCCACACCCACACCCTCACCTTCACCCTCACCCTCACTCTCACTCTCACCGTCTGACAGGCATTTACTCTATCACGCTTGTGCCACACATTCTCTCGAGCATGTGCACACACACATATCCACGGGGTGAATTTGCATTTACAATTTGTATTTGCAGATACATTCTATTTTGTTCCAAAAGCACACAGTCTGTAGGCAGTCAGTCCTTGTGACATTTTATAAATTCCGACTTTGGAAATGGAACCAATCTGGCTCAAGGTGGACACAGGCAGACTCTAACCTCATACCTTTAATGCATTGTCCGAGCTGAGGATGTCACCTTTTATTTTATAAAACCTCAAGTTATCTCGGGATGACTTGAAAGAAGTTCTGGGATTTACATATTAATCAACGGAAACCTGCATCCCATTCTAAATGATTAAACATTTAACAGCAATCTTGGTTTGTTCAATACATCATGTCAGTTGTATGACACTATGATCTTTTACTATAAATTCTCTGTCCTATGATCCTGCCCAGTAGCTACCTGATGAAGGAGCAGCGCTCTGAAAGCTTGTACTTCCAAATGAACCTGTTGGACTCTAACCTGGTGTTGTGTCATTTTTAACTTCATTAACATGGTTATAGAGTATGCAAGTATTGAAATGATACTGAACTTATACATGATGTGGTAGTCTTCAGATGGAGTGTTGTGTACAGTTTCAAATGCCGGAGGAAGGATGTGAATGCGTTGGAGAGAGTGTTGAAGAGATTTACAAGAAGGGTTCCAGCGACAAGACCCCAGTTATGAGGATGGATTGGAGATGTTCAGATTGTTTCCGATGGCAAAGAGAAGGCTGAGGGGAGATTTGATAGAAGCTTTCGAGATCACTAGCAGTCAGGACAGAGTAGACACAGAAAAACTGTATGATTGTAAAAGGATCGCAAGCAAGGTAATTTGCATTTATAAAGAGTTTCGAAAGCATTGGCTGGCAATGTGGTGGAGGCGGGTCCTGTTGAGACACTCAAGGAGGCATTGGATGTTCATCTATTAGAAACAATGTGTGTTTCCAAGGAAAGGGTAGGAAATTGGTGCTGAGTCAAATTGTTCAGCCAGTATAGATGTGGCAGCACGGTGGCTCAGTGGTTAGCACTGCTGCCCCACGGGACCCAGGTTCAATTCCCAGCCTCGGGCGACTGTCTGTGTGGAGTTTGCACATTCTCCCCCGTGTCTGTGTGGGTTTCCTCCAGGTGCTCCGGTTTCCTCCCACAGTCACAAAGATGTGCAGGTCAGGGTGGATTGGCCATGGGAACTTGCCCAAAGTGGGATGTGGAGGTTAGGTGCATTGGGGTGAGTGATAGGGTAGGGGAGTGGGTCTGGGTGGGTTACTCTTTGGAGGGTCAGTGTGGACTTGTTGGACTAAATGGCTTGTTTCCACATTGTAAGGGTTCTATCTATGAAATGATGGGCCAAACTACCTCCTTCTGGAACGGAAACAAAAAACTACTGGAAATCACAGTGGGCCATGGAGAGAGAGCAAGCTAATGTGAAGTATGGAAGGGCAGCATTTAGGCAATAATGGAGGGCTGGGGGAGAAAGGCTGTTGATGGTCTGGTGTAAATCTTATATTCTCACATTCTGATCACAATCTACATGGCTTTCCCCCACCCCACCCCACCCCACCCCACCCCCAAACTATTGCATTAGTGCTACCCCCTCCACATTCGATGTCATCTCTGATGAAGAGTCACCTCAATTCAAAACATTAGCTTACTCTCACTTCATGGGATGCTGCTTGGCCCACAATGATTTCAAGCATTTATTGTCTTTGGTACAGATTCCAGCATCTGCAGTAACGTGTTCCTCCTTCTGGAACAACTTTGTTGAGGCATAGCCACTATTATTATACAGGCTCAGTGGTTAGCACTACTGCCTCACAGCAGCAGGGTCCCAGGTTCGATTCCAGCCTCGGGCCTCTGACTGTGTGGAGTTTGCACACTCTCCCTGTGTCTGTGGGGGTTCCCTCCGGGTGCTCCGGTTTCCTCCCACAGTCCAAAGATGTGCAGGCCTGGTGAATTGGCCATGCTTGAAACTTTATTGCTGGAACAGCACAGCAGGTCAGGCAGCATCCAGGGAACAGGAGATTCGACGGTCGAATCTCCTGTTCCCTGGATGCTGCCTGACCTGCTGTGCTGTTCCAGCAATAAAGTTTCAACTTTGATCTCCAGCATCTGCAGACCTCACTTTCTCCTCGAATTGGCCATGCTAAATTGCCCGTGGTGTTCAGGGATGTGTAGGTTAAGGTGAATTGGCTATGGGAAATTGTCGAGGAGAAAGTGAGGACTGCAGATGCTGGAGATCAGAGCTGAAAGTGTGTTGCTGGAAAAGCGCAGCAGGTCAGGCAGCATCCAGGGAACTGGAGAATCAACGTTTCGGGCATAAGCCCTTCTTCCTGAACCCGAAACGTCGATTCTCCTGTACCTTGGATGCTGCCTGGCCTGCTGCACTTTTCCAGCAACACATTTTCAGCATGGGAAATTGTCCCATAGTGCTCATGGATGGGCAGGTTAGGGTGGATTGGCCGTGCTAAATTGCCCCATAGTGTTCAGGGATGTGTAGGTTAAGATGGATTGGCCATGCTAAATTACCTATAGTGTTCAAGCATGTGTTAGGTGGGATACTTTTCAGAGGGTCGATGTAGACTTGTTGGGCCGAAGGGCCTGTTTTCACACTATTGTATTCTAAGCAACTGGATTTCTGATTTGTGCACAGTGAGATCGCACAAATGAGCTGTGATGGAGACCAGAGCCATGGGCCATTGATCTCAGTCAATCCCTGATAAATCTCAGCAGGGAGTGTAGGTCTTCACCAAGAGAGTGTGGAAAGGTGCTCCCACAGGGAATGGGTGACAGGAACAGTATTCATACATCGAAGAGGGAAAGCTGGATAAATAAACACGAGAGGCAGGACTTGGAGGATACTGCTGATTACTGACGTAAATGGTAGAATCCCTCTGAACACATTGTTTAATCTGACTGAAAGAACTGTAGCATGATTTAACACAACAGACACGTTCTGTTAGATGCAGTAAGGTCAAAGGTTAACAAGACTGAAGAGAGAATGAGAGCTCACAATTGCCTGACCTTTAAGCTCAAACGTTACTTGGTCATATGGAACAGGGGCTGGATTGGATGTTAAACAGCTGTGCGAGCAGAACCAGACAGAGACATACTTGTTCAGTATTCTGCTGTTCCTCCTTACTTCAAAGGCCAACCGAATGACCATGTTTGCATTTTATCCACATCTAAATGCCAGCCTTGTTCCTCCAGGAGCTCTGGACTTGGTGGTGCTTTCTTGAGCCAGGGCCCATTGCCTCTGCCCCAGTCTGTGAGTCAGTCGGCCCACTCCAGAGACTCAAGGCTGATAATCCGGGCTCACGCTTTTGAGTGTCAGTACTGAAGGAGTGTAGCAATTCGCTACAGGTAACCGACCTGGAGTGAGGGATTATACTGAGAACCCTGAGTGCTTTCATAGCTGCACGGAACAGAATCTTGGAGCTCGCAACGAGAGAACGAAGGCGGGAGGTGTGCAAATGCAGAGGGGTGACGATGTAGGAGGCCATTCATTATATCATGCTTGAACCAGGTTTTCAAACAAACATTGTTACCCAGAGAAAGTTACAGAGATAGGGAGGGGG
>NW_025215184.1:0-4669 GCF_004010195.1 Chiloscyllium plagiosum | reverse complement strand
GGGGCCGAGGGGCTGGAGGAAGTTACAGAGATAGGGAGGGACTGTAGGGGCGAGAGGAGGTGACAGTGACAAACAGGCCAATGCAATGGAGCTTGAGAATTGTCGGACCAAGAACCGATGTGGAAATGATTCATGAAGTAGGACTTGGTGGAAGTTAGAATATGAGTCGAGAGTGTGGGTGCTGGAAAAACACAGCAGGTCAGGCAGCCTCTGAGGAGCATGGAAGATGAAGGGCATTTGCCCAAAACGTCGATTCTCCTGCTCTTCGGATGCTGCCTGACCTGCTGTGCTTTTCCAGCACCACACTCTCGACCCTGATCTCTAGCACCTGCAGTTCTCACTTTCGGCAAGTTAGAATATGGGCAGAAAAATACTAAATGGCCTAATTATTAATGGGTCGATGGTAGAGGTTTGGCCATTTTGCTACACGAACAATTTAGAGCCACAAGCTCCTGCTCTGAAGAATAATCAACTCTCACATAAAACCTACAGTCTCAGTGGTGGTGACCATGCCAATTATAACCTTTTATTGTTAAAAACCCTAATGACCTTTAGGGCAGGAAACCTGAACCAAACTGGAACTAATGTCTTTGGGGGAGTTTTGATACTGTTGTTGAGGAGGGTTTAAACTAATGTGGCAGGGGGCTGGGAACCAGAAGAGAAGACTAGTAGATAGTGAGCTGGAGACTGGAGACTGTAAGGATCATGAAGTTGGCATTACCAAGGGGAAGAGTAGGCAGACAGCAGATGAATGCAAAAGAAGCGGTGGCATATACTTTAATGCAAGGAGTGTAGTGGGTAAGGCAGCTGAACTTAGGGCTTGGATTGGTGCCTGGGAGTATGACATTACTGTAATCACAGAGACTTGGTTGAAGGAAGGGCATGATTGGCAACTAAATGTTCCAGGATATAGACACTTCAGACAGGACAGGGAGGGAAGTAAAGTTGAGGGACGGGGGGGGACAAAGAACAAAGAAAATTTACAGCCAGGAACAGGCTCTTCGGCCCTCCAAGCCTGAGCTGATCCAAATCTACTGTCTAAACCTGCCGCCCAATTCCTAAGGATCTGTATCCCTCTGCTCACCATCTACTCCTGCATCTGTCCAAACTGATCTTAAATGAATCTACCGTGCCTGCCTCTACTACCTCTGCTGGCAACGCGTTCCAGACGCCCACCACCCTCTGTGTAAAGTAATTGCCCCGTGTATCCCCCTTAAACTTTCCACCTCTCACCTTGAAAGTGTGACCTCTCATTATTGACCTGTCTATACCTTTCATGATTTTGTAAACCTCAATCAGGTCCCCCTCAATCTCCTTTTTTCTGATGAATACAATCCTAGACTACTCAACCTCTCGTCATAGCTAGCACCTTCCATACCAGGCAACAACCTTATAAACCTTCTCTGCACTCTCTCCAAAGCGTCCACATCCTTTTGGAAATGTGGTGACCAGAACTGTACACAGTATTCTAAATGCAGCCGAACTAGTGTCTTGTACAACATTAACATGACCTGCTAGCTCATTTTCTCGATACCCCGTCCGATGAAGGCAAGCATATTATATGCCTTCTTGACCACTCTATCCATCTGTGCAGCAACCTTCAGGGTACAATGGACCTGCAACCTTCAGGGTACAATGGACCTGCACTCCCAGATCTCTCTGCTCATCAACTTTTCCCAAGGCTCTTCCGTTTACAGTATCGTTCGCTCTAGAATTAGACTTCCCAAAATGCATCACCTTTTGCATTGCTGGTCAGGGACGATATCACGGCTGTGCTAGAGGAGGACACTACGGAGGGCTTGAGCAGTGAGGCATTATGGGTTGAGCTGAGAAATAAGAAGGGGCAGTTACATTGTTGGGCCTGTATTAAAAGCCTCCCAACAGTCAGTGTGGGGTAGAAGAACAAATAGGTAAACAGATTATGGAAAGATGTCGAGGCAACACGGTGGTGGTGATGGGAGATTTTAATTTTCCCAACATTGACTGGGATACACTTAGTGTCAGAGGTCTGGATGGGGCAGAATTTGTAAGTGCGAGTAGCCAAGAGGAAAAGGGAACCGTACATAAGATCCAAGCAGCTAAGAACAGAACGGGCCCGGAGAAATATCGGAAGAGTAGGACCAATCTTAAATGAGGAATCAAGTTGGCTAAAAGGGGTCATGAAATAAATTTATTGAACAAAATTAAGGAGAATCCCAAGGCCTTTTATTCTTATATAAGAAGCAAGAGGGTAACCAGAGAAAGGGTTAGTCCTCGAAAGGATAAGGAAGGAAGGCTGTGTGTTGAACCTGAGAAAATGGGTGAAATTCTCAATGGTTATTTTGCATCATAGAACATAGAACATAGAACATAGAACATGTTCTATGAGGAGCCGGAGGTGATGAATGCTGAGATTAGAGATAGAAGTTTGTTTACTCTGGATCAGGTTGACATAAGGAGGGAAGATGTGTTGGGTAGGCTAGAGGTTATTAAGGTGGACAAATCCCCAGGACCGGATGGGGTCTATCCCAGGTTGCTGAGGGAGGCGAGAGAGGAAATAGCTGGGGTCCTGACAGCTTTCTTTGTGGCATCCTTAAATACAGGTGAGGTGCCGGAGGACTGGAGGGTTGCTCCTGTTGTCCTCCCGTACAAGAAGAGTAGTAGGGATATTCTGGGTAACTACAGACCAGTGAGCCTGACGTCACTGAGAAGGTACTGAAGGATAAAATCTATTTATATTTGGAAAAGATTTTGTGCGGGGGAGATCGTGCCTTACCAACTTAATAGAGTTCTTTGAGGAAGTGACCAAGTTGATAGATGAAGGAAAGGATATAGATGTCATGTGGGCAGCACGGTGGCCCAGTGGTTAGCACTGCTGCCTCACAGCGCCAGAGACCCGGGTTCAATTCCCGCCTCAGGCGATCGACTGTGTGGAGTTTGCACATTCTCCCCGTGTCTGCGTGGGTTTCCTCCCACAGTCCAAAGATGTGCAGGTCAGGTGAATTGGCCATGCTAAATTGCCCATAGTGTTAGGTAAGGGGTAAATGTAGGGGTATGGGTGGGTTGCGCTTCGGCGGGTCGGTGTGGATTTGTTGGGCCGAAGCGCCTGTTTCCACACTGTAATCTAATCTAATATACTTTAGTAAGGCGTTTGATAAGGTTCCCCACGGTAAACTAATGGAGAAAGTGAAGTCACATGGTGTGCAGAGTGTTCTAGCAGGTGGTTAAAGAACTGGTTGAGCAACAGAAGACAGGGAGTAGTAGTTGAAGGGAGTGTCTCGAAATGGAGAAAGGTGACCAGTGGTGTTCCACAGGGGTCAGTGTTGGGGCCACTGTTGTTTGTAATATTCATAAATGATCTGAAAGAGGGCATTGTTGGTCTGATTAAATTTACAGATGACATGAAGATTTGTGGAGTGGCAGAAAGTGTAGGGGACTGTCAGAGAATACAGGAGAATATAGATAGACTGGAGAGTTGGGCAGAGAAGTGGCAGATGGAATTCAATCCAGGCAAATGTGAGGTGATGCATTTTGGGAAGTCTAATTCTAGAGCGAACGATACTGTAAACAGAAGAGCCTTGGGAAAAGCTGATGAGCAGAGAGGTCTGGGAGTTCACGTCCATTGTACCCTGAAGGTGGCTGCACAGGTGGATAGAGTGATCAAGGCGGCATATGGTATGAAGGGTATAGATAGGGTGGATAGAGATAAGCTTTTTCCCAGGGTGAAGGATTCAATAACGAGAGGTCACATCTTTAAGGTGAAAGGTTTAAGGGGGAAAACACGCAGCAAGTACTTTACACAGAGGGTGGCAGGTGCCTGGAACACGTTGCCAGCAGAGGTGGTAGAGGCAGGCACTGTAGATTCATTTAAGATGCGTCTGGACAGATACATGAGTAGGTGGGGAGCAGATGGATACAGATCCTTAGGAATTGGGCGATAGGTTTCGACAGTAGATTTGGATCGGCTCAGGCTTGGAGGGCCGAAGGGCCTGTCCCTGGGCTGTAAATTTTCTTTATTCTTTGTTCTTACCCAGCCCAGCCCAGCCCAGCCCAGCCTCGATAATTATTCGCTGGCCACTGGAATGGGCTGGAGGTACTGACTCGTTGGAAGGTCTGACGTCGGCGCTGGTTCAAAGCATTTGTTGAGGAAGCTTGTGGATTCTGGAAAGTTAATTGATTCTATAATGGCGTCAGTGAGGTAAGCCCAGCAACTGGAGCCCTGCTCACATTGTCGGTGAGTTTGGTTCAGACAGCCATGAGGTGCAAGGCTTGAGGTGGTGGCATCAGCAGGGGTAGCAGTCACAGCATTGCAGTGTTAGTTCTGCTCAAGACTCACGGCAGCGGTGAGGGTGATCTGGTCATTTTTCTCTTTCTATTGGATCTGATTCTCAAATCTCTGCTCACATTATCTCTAAACGATGAACCACAAAGTAACTGAGAGATCCATTCAAGACTTGGAATCTTAGTGAGAGATCAAGATTGAAATTTATCAGACAGTGCAATCTCTGGGTTTATATCCAGCAGTTTTAGATTGAGACAGTGAAGATGTTTGAGGCAGCACTGTATTTTGACCTTATCTCGTGGTTTAAACACATCTGGTTTCATTTGAAGGGAGAGCTGGCGTTAATGCATCTCTTGGGCTCTGAGAGCTAAATTCAGCTCTCAGTTTCACAAGAATCATCCGCACAAT
>NW_025215183.1:58318-69000 GCF_004010195.1 Chiloscyllium plagiosum | reverse complement strand
CCTGCATTGAAGGGGCAAAGATGAGAAGACAGGATCTTCACAGTGTAGGAATTGAACCTGCACTGTTACTGTTACCTGTATCACACAGCAGCTGTCCAGCCAACTGAGCTAACCAATCTACATTAGCTAGCAAGTAATACAGCATCAAATGAGGTCCTTCAGCACATTGTGACCTTGATTAGATTAGATTACATTACAGGCCCTTCGGCCCAACAAGTCCACACTGACCCGCCGAAGCGCAACCCGCCCTTACCCCTACATTTACCCCTTACCTAACACTACGGGCAATTTAGCATAGCCAATTCACCTGACCTGCACATCTTTGGACTGTGGGAGGAAACCGGAGCACCTGGAGGAAACCCACACAGACACGGGGAGAACGTGCAAACTCCACACAGTCAGAAGCCTGGGGCGGGTATTGCACCCGGGTCTATGGTGCTGTGAGGCAGCAGTGCTAACCACTGTGCCACCGTGCCGCCCACCGTGCCGGTCATCAAGAGCCTCTCAATGTATATTCCATTTTCCAGCAGCGAGGGAACTTGGGGAAATAAATATTGATGTCTTGAAAAAAGTGATAGGGAGTAGCTGAATAGGCTGGGACTTTTTTCCCTGGAATGTTGGAGGCTGAGCAGTGACCTTATAGAAGTTCATAATATGACGAGAGGCATGGATAGGGTGAATAGCCAACGTATTTTCCTCAGGGAAGGTGACTCGACAGCTAGAAGGAATTAGTTTAAAGTGAGATGGAAAAGGTTTAAATAGAACTCAAGGGGTAGATTTTTCACGCTGAGGGTGATGTGTGTATGAAATAAGCTGCCAGAGGGAGTGGTGGAGGTGGGTGTAATTACAATATTTAAAAGGCATCTCGATGGAGATATGAATAGGAAAGGGTTTGGAGGGATATCGGCTAAATGCTGGCAAATGGGGCAAGGTCTGTTTGGGATATCTGATCAGTGTGGACTCATTGGATGGAAGAGTCTGTTTCCATCCTTTATGACTGTATAACTCCATCTGAATAACTTTCTAAATTCTGCAAAGATTTCTGTTTCCTTTCAGGCAGTGAGTTCCTGATGCCGACTGCCATCTGGGGGAAAAATATTATCATAATTCCCCTTGAAAACCCCAGCTCCTTCTCTTAAATCTATGTACTTGTTATTGCCCATTCCATTGAGGGGAAATGTACCCTCCTGTCTACCCAAACTGTAATCCTCATAACTTACTACACCTTTATCAGGTTCTCCCATCAGCCTTCTCTGCTTCAATGAAAACATCCCCAGCTGATCGAGTCTATCTTCAGAGGTGAAACGCTCCAGCCCAGGCAACATCTTGGTGAATCTCAGCTGTTCCAGCCCTGCCCTGTCTCCTATTGGATTTTCTATACACTGCCTTAAGAAGATCAAGGGGAGACATTTTAAGAATTCTGTGCTGTCTAAGCCCGTCACAATCTGCCTGTCCCAGTTCATCATGGGGAAGCTGAATTCCCTGATATTATTAACATTTTGCTTTTGCACTTCTCTGAGATTTCATTTCCTACATGGGGAGACTACAGCATTCAGGGGTCAGTACTGAGTTCAATAATGTTCGGGCCTGAACACCTTCTTCCATGTCCTTTACCAATGCAGACACCCCAGACCCTGTCATGACATGAGCTACCTTCAGTGCAGCCAACCCTATTTCACCTCCTTATAGTCCCCACTATCAGCTTTTCTGTCTCTCTGGCTCACCATTATCCATCCCTTTGTCGGCCTAACTGTCATTCTCTCTTCTGGGCTCTGTCTCCACTGATGTTATTTTTATTTCTTGACAAACTCTTGCCCCCACACTTCCACCTGGACACCCTGCTTTCAGCAAATCTACTTCCTTTTTCCAGGTACCATCCACTTCTGTAGGAGAGTCACTGGATCAGAAAACCTAACTCTGCTTTCTCTCCATTGGTGCGACCAGAGCTGCTGAGTTTTTATCATAGATTCTGATTTGGTTTCATATTTACAGTATCCACAATTCTTTATTTTATTTTCTTGTTAATTGTGTTGATGTGAAGTGCCTTGTATTATTGATATCCAGAAGGGAAAGTGAGAATAAATATGAGGAGGGAGGGCGATGTAGAGTGGCAGGGGAGAACATGAGATTATTAACCAGTGAGATTTGGAGTAATGGGGATTTAGAGCTGGGAACTGATATAGAGGGAACATCAATGGAGTAGCAGAGCCAGGTGGAGGGGAGAGGTAAGGTTGGAGGGTGGGGCGGAAGGGAGAGTGAGGCAGAAGTGAGCATAAAGCTGAGGGTGAGAGTGACAGTAATGGGAACTGACAGGAATGGGCATTGTGGGATGGAAGGGGAAGGGAGAATGAGAGTGAGGGGAGAGACAGAGCGCGAGGACAATCTTCTTTGTGACCTCTTCAAAAATCTCAATCATGTCAGTGAATCAAGGTTTCCCATGCACAAAGCCATGAGGACTATCATTGCCTTTCTGAATGATGATAACTGGCCCTCAGAATCTCCCACAACAACTTACCCACCAATGACATCAGGCACCTGGCTTTTTGTTACAGCCT
The DNA here is from genome assembly GCF_004010195.1 of Chiloscyllium plagiosum. Classification (NCBI taxonomy): domain Eukaryota; kingdom Metazoa; phylum Chordata; class Chondrichthyes; order Orectolobiformes; family Hemiscylliidae; genus Chiloscyllium; species Chiloscyllium plagiosum. The sequence goes on along the minus strand of NW_025215183.1, from coordinate 66,445 downwards.
TACTTAAATAATGACACAACATTAACAATTCTCCAGTCTTGCCACATCTCACCCTTGGCTATTGATGATACAAATATCTCATCAGTGTGCCAGCAATCTCTTTGCTAGCTTCCCACAAAGTTCTGGGATAAATCTGATCAGGTTCCAGGGACATATCTTCTTTATGGATTTTAGGACCGACAGCACTTCCTCTTCTGTAATATGGACTCTTCAAGACATCACAATTTATTTCACAAATTCCATGTCCTTCTCCACAGTAAATCACCGATGTGAAATATTCGTTTACCATCTCACCCATATCCTGTGGTTCCACACGTAGACATCCTCTTTGATCTTTTTGGGCATTATTTTCTGTCTAGTTATTCTTTTGCCCTTCATGTACTTGTAGAATCTTTTTGGATTCTCCTTAACCCTATTTGCCAAAGCTCTCAAGTCCAGTTTTTGCCCTCCTGATTTCCTTCTAAGTACACTCCTCCTGCTCTTGTACTCCTCTCGGGATTCACTCTATTCCAGCTGTCAATACCTGGCAAATGACTCCTTATTTTTCTTGACTAGAGCCTGAATTTCTCTAGACCTACCAACTTTGCCCTTCTCACTAATTGGAACACACTGTCTCTGAACTCCTGTTATCTCATCTTTGGAGGTTTCCCACATTCCAACCATCCCTTGACCTGTAAGCAGTTTGCCCCAATCAATATTTGAAAGTTCCTGCCCAGTACCATCAACTTTGTCCTTACTCTTATTCGGAAGCATATTTTTAGATTCGGTCTATTATTTTTGATATCTGTTTTAAAACTAATAGAATTATTATCACTTGCCCCACGGTGACCCCCAACACCTCAGTCACTTGCCCTACCCTATTTCCCAAGAGAAAGTCACGTTTTGCTTCTTATTTAGTAGGTGCATTCACATACTGATTAAGAGAATTTTCTTGGACACACGTAAATTCCTCTCCCAACCAAGCCCTTAACACAATGGCAGTCCCAGTTTATGTTTGGAAAGATAAAATCCCCTACCATAACAACCCTATTAATTGTACAGATATCTGAGATTTACCTACATGTTGCTTTTCAATTTCCCACTTATTATTTAAGGGCCTATACTGCAATCCCAATGACGTAATCATCCTTTTCTCATTTCTTAGTTACACCCATATAATTTCCCAAAATGATCTCCCAGGAATATCCTCTTTAAGTAAAGCCATAATGTTGTCCTTAGCCAAAATGCCATTCTCCTCCTCTCTTGCCTCCATTTCTATCTTTATTGTGACATCTATACTCAAGTAAATTCAACTGCCAGTTCCGCCCTTCCCTGCTCCACATTTCAATGCGAATACCTATGATATCCCAACCCCATGTTCCCGACCATTCCCTAAGTTCTTTTGCCTTACCTGTCAGGTCTCTTGCATTAAAATAAATGCAGTTTAATTTCTCAGTCTTACCTCATTCTCTGCAATGCTGTTGTTCACGTTGAGCATTGAACTTGCTCCCTTTTACTACTATATCAGCCTCAGACTTATCTCTTTTCTCACTATCTCTTTGAGTTCTATCAGCTCCCTCCTAACCACCCAAACCCTCAACCACCAGGCCTCCCCCCACCACTACCAATGCCCCCCCACCTCCACAACCATCTCTTAGTATTTTAAATCCTCCCCAGTCACATGAGCAAATCTCCCCATCAGGATATTGGTCCCCTTCCATTTCAGGTGCAACCTGTCCTTCTTATACATGCCATTTCTACCCCAGAAACAATCCCAATGGTTCAAAAATGTGAATCTCTACTCCTTACACCAGCTCCTTGGCCATACATTAATCTGCCCTATCCTCCTATTCTGACTGCATTACCACATGGTACCGGGAGTAATCCAGATATTACTACCCTCTCAGACCTCCTTTTTAATCTCCTGCATCACTGTTAGAAATAATATAATGTATAAGCCTTCTGTCCATTATCGCCTTTTCGATCCTACAATCTTGCCACCCATTATCTCTATTTCTGTCCTTCCTTCCTTCCATCCATCACCTCCCTTTCTATCCTTTCGTCATTCCATCCATCATCTCTTTTCTGATACTTCCTTCCTTCCATCCATCAATTCTTTTTAATCCTTCCTTCCTTCCGTCCATCACATCTTTTTTCGATACTTCCTTCCTTGTTCCTTTCTTCATTCCGTTCGTCATCTCTTTTGCGATCCTTCCTTTCTTGTTCCTTCTTAATTCCATCCATCCATCATCCCTCTTTCGACCCTTGTTTTCTTCATTCCTTCCATCCATTCATCATCACTTTTGTGATCCTTCCTTCCATCCATCATCTCTTTATCGATTCTTCCTTCCTTCCATTTAACATCTCTTTTTCGATCCTGCCTTCCGTCCATCCGTCGGATCCATCATCTCTTTTTCGACCCTTCATTCCTTCCATTCAACATCTCTTTCTTCGATCCTTTCTTCCTTCCTTTCCTTTCCTCCAACCATCATTTCTTTTTTTGATCTTTTCTTCCTTCCTTTCCTCCATTTATCATTCTCTTTTCGGTTCTTTCTTCCTTCCATTCATCATCTCATTTTCAATCCTCCCTTCCTTCCATCCATCACCTCTTTTTCGATCCTTCCTTCCTTCAATCTATCATTTCTTTTACGATCCTTCCTTCCTTCCTTCCATCTTCTCTTTTTGGATCCTTCCTTACTTCTACCAATCATCTCTTTTTCGATCCTTCATTCCTTCCTTCCATTCAACATATTTTTTCCATTCTTGCGTCCTTCCATCCATCCATCAACTCATTGTCGACTCTTCCTTCCTTCCAGCAATCCATCATCTCTGCTTCAATCCTTCTTTGCTTCCTTCCTGCCAGCCATCCATCTTCTCTTTCTCGATTGTCCCTTCGATCCATCCATCATCTCTTATTCAATCCATCCTTCCATCCATTATCTCCTTTATTATTCCTACCTTCCATTCAACTATTATCTCTATTTCTGTCCTTCCTTCCATCCAACAGCTCCTTTTCTATCCTTTCACCGTTCCATCCATCATCTATTTTCCAATCCTTCCTTCCATCGATCATTTCTTTTTGATCCTTCCTTCCATCTTTCATGTCTTTTTCGATCCTTCCTCCCTTCCATCCATCGTCTTTGTCGATTCTTCCTTCCTTCCATCATCTATTTTTCGATCCTCCCTTCCATCCATCATCTCTTTTGTGATCCTTCCTTCCATTCATCCATCATCTTAGTCGACCCTTCCTTCCTTTCACCATCTCTTTTTTCGAGCCTTCCTTTCTAATTCCTTCCTATCCATCATCGCGTTTTTTATCCTTCCTTTCATGTTCCTACTTGATTCTATCCCTCCATCATCTAATTTTCGATTTTTCCTTCATTCCTTCCTTCCTTCCATCCATCAACTCTTTTTCGATCCTTCCTTCCTTGTCCCTGCCATCCTTCCATCCATCATCTCTTATTCAATCCATCCTTCCATCCATTATCTCCTTTATTATTCCTACCTTCCATTCAACTCTTATCTCTATTTCTGTCCTTCCTTCCATCCAACAGCTCCTTTCCTATCCTTTCATCGATCCACCCATCACCTAATTTCCAATCCTTCCTTCCATCGATGTTTTCATTTTGATCCTTCCTTCCATCTTTCATGTCTTTTTCGATCCTTCCTCCCTTCTATCCATCGTCTTTGTCGATTCTTTCTTCCTTTCATCATCTATTTTTCGATCCTACCTTCCATCCATCATCTCTGTATCGATCCTTACTTCCTACCTTTCTTCTATCCGCCATCTCTTTTTCTTCCTTCCTTGTTACTTTCCTCATTCTATCCATCATCGCGTTTTCATAGAACATAGAACATAGAAGAATACATGCAGTAAAGGCCCTTCGGCCCTCGATGTTGCGCCGATCCAATCCCACCTAACCTACACTAGCACACTATCCTCCATATGCCTATCCAATGCCCGCTTAAATGCCCATAATGAGGGAGAGTCCACCACTGCTACTGGCAGGGCATTCCATCAACTCACGACTCACTGAGTAAAAGAACCTACCCTAACATCTGTCCCATACCTACAACCCCTTAATTTAAAGGTATGCCCCCTTGTAATAGCTGACTCCATACGTGGAAAAAGATTCTCACTGTCAACCCTATCTAAACCCCTAATCATCTTGTACACCTCTATCAAGTCACCCCTAAACCTTCTTTTCTTCAATGAAAATAACCCCAAGTGCCTCAGCCTTTCCTCATACGATCTTCCGAACATACCAGGCAACATCCTGGGAAACCTCCTCTGCACCCGTTCCAGTGCCTCCACATCCTTCCTAAAGTATGGGGACCAAAGCTGCACACAATACTCCAGGTGTGGCCGCACCAGAGTCTTATACAACTGCAACATGACCTCAGGACCCGGAACTCAATTCCTCTACCAATAAAAGCCAGTACGCCATATGCCTTCTTCACCGCACTATTTACCTGGGTGGCAACTTTCAAAGATCTGTGTACATGGACACCAAGATCCCTCTGCTCATCCAGGAGGAGAAAGTGAGGTCTGTAGATGCTGGAGATCAGAGCTGAAAATGTGTTGCTGGAAAAGCGCAGCATGTCAGGCAGCATCCAGGGAACAGGAGAATCGACGTTCCTGGCATAAGCCTCAGCCTCCACACGCAACTTCCCACTACTATCCTTGACTAGACCTATTCCTACCCTAGTCATTCTTTTATTCCTGACATTCCGATCGAAAGCTTTAGGGTTTTCCCTTATCCTACCAACTAAGGACCTTTCATGTCCCCTCCTTGCTGCTCTTAGCTCTCTCTTCAGGTCCTTCCTGGCTACCTTATAACTCTCAATCGCCCCAATTGAACCTTCACGCCTCATCTTTACATAGGCCGCCCTCTTCCATTTAACAAGGGATTCCAATTCCTTATTAAACCACGGCTCCCTCACACGACCCTTTCCTCCCTGTCTGACAGGTACAGACTTATCAAGGACACTCAATGAACAAGCTCCAAATATCAATTACGCCCTTGCCTTGAAGCTTACTTTTCCAAGCCACACATCCTAAGTCATGCCTCACCGCATCATAATTTCCCTGCCCCCAGCTATAACTCTTGCCCTGTAGTGCACACTTATCCCTCTCCATCACTAGAGTAAAAGTCACCGAATTGTGGTCACTGTCCCCAAAGTGCTCACCTACCTCTAATTCTAACACCTGGCCTGGTTCGTTACCCAGAATCAAATCCAGTATGGCCTCACCTCTTGTTGGCCTATCTTCATATTGTGTCAGGGAACCCTCCTGCACACATTGGACAAACACTGACCCATCTAACGAACTTGAGCTATAGCTTTCCCAATCAATATCAGGAAAGTTAATGTCCCCCATAACAACCACCCTATTAATTTCACTGTTCTCTTGAATCATCCTCGCAATCCTTTCTTCTACGTTTCTAGGACTATTAGGAGGCCTGTAAAAGACTCCTAACAGGGTGACCTCACCTTTCCTATTCCTAACCTCAGCCCAAACTACCTCGGATGGCGAGTCTTTATCCATCGTCCTTTCCACCACTGTAATTCCCTCTTTGACAAGCAATGCCGCACCTCCCCTTCTTTTACCCCCACCTCTGACCCTACTAAAACATTTAAACCCTGGGACCTGCAACAGCCAATCCTGTCCCTGTTCTACCCATGTCTCCGTAATAGCCACAACATCGAACTCCCAGGTACTAACACACGCTGCAAGTTCACCTACCTTATTTCGTATACTTCTTGCATTGACGTATACACACTTCAAGCCCTTTCCTGTTTACAGGCAACCTCCTTTGAAATTGATGCCATGTTCCTAACCTCCCTACACTCCAGTCCTGCACCTGAAAGCTACAGTCTGGGTCCCCATGCCCTTGCAGAATTAGTCCAACCGCCCCCCCCCCCCCCCAAGAGCACTGGCAACCCTCCCACCAAAGATACTATTGCCCCTCAGGTTCAGGTGCAGACCATCCTGTTTATATAGGTCCCACCTTCCCCAGAAAGAACCCCAGTTATCCAAATACCGGAATCCCTCCCTCCAGCACCATCCCTGTAGCCACGCATTTAACTGTTCTCTCTCCCTATTCCTCGACTCTCTATCACGTGGCACGGGTAACAAACCAGACACAATAACTCTGTTCGTTCTTACTCTGAGCTTCCAAACTAGCTCCCCGAAAGCCTGCCTAACATCCTCAGCCCTCCTCCTACCTATGTCTTTGGTGCCAATGTGGACCACGACTTCGGGCTGCTCCCCTCCCTGTTAAGGACCCGGAAAACACGATCAGAGACACCACGTATCCTTGCACCTGGGAGACAATATACCAAACGTGAGTCTCTCTCGTTCCCACAAAACCGCCTATCTGTGCCCCGAACTATCGAGTCCCCAATTACTATTGCTCTGCTCTTCTCCATCCTTCCCTTCTGAGTAACGGGGACAGGCTCCGTGCCAGAGGCCTGAGCCCCGTTACTTACCCCTGGTAAGTCGTTCCCCCCACAAGTATCCAAAGCGGTGTACTTGTTCTTGAGGGGAACGGCCGCAGGGGGTCCCTGCACTGGCTGCTTCCTCCCAGTGTCCCTCTCCGTCACCCATATATCTGCCTTCTTTGGAGTAACTACTTCCCTAAAGCTCCGATCTATGACCCCCACTGCCTCCCGAATGATCCTAAGTTCATCCAACTCCAGCTCCAGTTCCCTCACACGGTCTTGGAGGAGCTGGAGATGGGTGCACTTCCTGCAAGTGTAATCAGCAGGGACGTCCATGGCATCCCTCACCTCAAACAAGAAAGTATGTAGCAGAGATCAGAAAAGAGATAATGGATGACAAGTAAGGAAGGAATGGCCGAAAAAGAGATGTTGAAAGGAAGGCAAGATGGAAGAAAAGATCAAAAAAGAGTGGATGGAAGGTACGACCATACTCGATCCATACTTTCTTGTTTCTTCTTAATTCTATCCATCCATCATCTCTTTTTCGAGTTTTCCTCCCGTCCTACCTTCCATCCATTCTTTTTAGATCTTTCCTTCCATCTTACCTTCCTTCCAACATCTCTTTTTCGACCATTCCTTCCTTACTTGTCATCCATTATCTCTTTTTTGATCTCTGCTTCATTCAATCATGCCTTCCTTTCTGTATTCCATCCATCCACTCTCGCTTTTTCGTTCCTTCTCTCCATCATCTCTTTTTGATCCTTTTTTCCTTCCATTCATTACCTGTTTTTCGATCCTTCCTTCATTACCTCCATCATCTCTTTTTTGATCCTTCCTTTTTTGTTCCTTCTTAAGTCGATCCATCCCTCATCTTTTATCAACCCTTCCTTCCTTCTTGCCTTCCTTCCAGCATCTCTTTTTCTATCATTCCTTCCTTCTTTCTGTTTTATCCATCATCTCTTTTTCGTTTCTTCTTTCCTTCCATCCATCCTTCCTTCCTTCCAATTTTACTTCCAGCCATCACCTCTTTTTCAATCTCCCCTTCTTTCATTCCTTCATTCCTTCCTTCCGTTCTGCCTTCCATCCACACATCTTCGCTTTTTCGTTCCTTCCTTCTATCAATCCATTATCTCTTTTTTGATCCTTCCTTCCATCACCTCTTTTTCAATGTTTCCTTTCCGAAGCATTTAAAGTTTCATAGCATCCTTCCGTTTGGAAGGAGACCAGAATTGCACGCAATATCCCCAAAGTGGCCTAACAAATGTCCTGTACAGCCGCAACATGGCCTCCCAATTCCTATACTCAATACTTTGACCAATAAAATAAAGCATACCAAACGCCTTTTTCACTATCCTATCTACTTGCGACTCTACTTTCAAGGAACTATGAACCTGCACTCCAAGGTCTGTTTGTTCAGCAACACTCCCCATGACCTTACCATTCAGTTGTACTCTGATTGCTTTTCCAAAATTCCGCACCTCGCATTTGTCTAAATTATACTCCATCTGCCACTCCTCAGCCCATTGGCCTATCTGATCAAGATCCAGTTGTTATCTGAGGTAAACCTCTTCACTGTTCATTGCACCTCCAATTTGGTGTCATCTGCAAACTTACTAACTGGACCTTTTTATGATCGCATCCAAATCATTTATGTAAATTACAAAAAGTAGAGGACCCAGCACCGATCCTTGTGACACTTCACTG
>NW_025215183.1:44683-56086 GCF_004010195.1 Chiloscyllium plagiosum | reverse complement strand
GTACAATTTATACTGTCATTCATTTCTGTGGAGAGATTGAGTCCCAATATTCAGATTGTTGAGACGACTTGAACATCTGACACTGTCTCTTTCGAAAGGGAAATGCACAGAAGAGATCAAAGACAGGGAATGAAGCTATTCTAATCAACAATGGACTTTGTGGAATGTAACATACTTATCTCGGTGGTAAGCTATTTGGGAGGTTGGGCATGGGTTCCTCAGTTGTGTTTCAGCTGCAGCATAGATTCAGTGAGGATATCCAATGGGACTGTCAAACTAAGCAAACATTTTAGAATGGGGAAAGCCGTTTTAAAAAGTAGGATGCTGATGTCGGGCTAGGGCTGGGAGTTGAGACAGTTCGGATATGACGAATATATCCTGGGTTTTCCAGGAACACTTGTACAACAAATTGGGTAAGCAGGAGCACAAAGTGAGGCAAGTCTTGTTCAAAGAAGAGGTTGTGTCACAGCTGTGTCATTCGCTCCCTTTCAACAAATTTTGTAGAGTTACACCAGGTGAAGACGAGGCTCACGTTGATCATTAATGTCACAGTTTTATTGAGTGCCTTTGATCCAGAACTTCCCAGGCAGGAGTAAATATGCATTCCATCATCTCCAACGATACTGTCCATTTATGTATCATTAGGTGATGGAGGTCACGTATTCTAGGCGAGATGCATACATTGTTTCTGTCTTCTGGTGGATGATAGAATAATATCCTAGAAATACCGGTGAATTGAGTACCTTGTATTGAGTTGAATATGTCCATGGGCTATGGAGGAACGTATTGGGGCCATGTTTTTTTGTTCATCCAAGGTTGCCTTGGAAAAAGTGGGAATTGATTGTTTGTAGGTCTGCTGCAGACAATTTGGCGAAGGTAGAACCAGAATGCCATTCAGACGAGATTCGAAGATTTTGACACAAAAACCCTGAATGATATGTTTCCAAGGCAGGATGGGCAAGTGACTTGCAGGGGAACTTGTCAAAGATGATATTCCCACATACCTGCTGCACTATTTTTCTCCGGAGTGATGTTTTTGTAGGTTTTGAAGGTACTGACTAAGGAAATTTGATGATTTCCTCTGAGGCATAATGCAGCTTCCATGACAAGTAATTACAAGGAATTACATGAAGTTAATACGCGAGGAGTAGGGAGAGAGCGCTGTTGAACACATGACTACAGCGAAGGTATAGAGTAGAGGTTTTGGAATACTGGATAATTGGATATTTTTCTGGGGCAGGTGGAACCTCTCTAAACAGGATGGTCTTCACATGAACCAGAGGGGTACCGATATCCTGGGGGTGTGGAATTTGTTAATACTCTCTGGAACAGTTTAAACCAATTCAGCAGAGGTATAAGAACCGAACTTTTAGTTCCAGTATACACGATGTTGATAATAGTGTGGTCAGTAATATGGTTTCAAGGTCGCAAGAGGGCACTGCAAGCACACGGGTTTGTTGTGTGTCTACTTCAATGTGAGGAACACCCAGATTAAAGTGCGTGAACTTGCAGCATGGATTAGTACGTTGGAGTGCGATGTTGTGGCCATTTCAGGGACATGGTAAAGCAGGGACAGGAATGGTTATTGCATGTTCTGGGATTTCGATGTTTCATTAATCAGAGGGAGGATTGAAATAGATGGGGGTTGGGGAGATGGTGTAGCATTATTAATTAAGAACAGCATTACAGTGGCAGAAAGGACGTTTGAGAGCTCGTCTGCTGAGGTTACAAACAGGGAAGGAGAGGTCACCCTATCGGGAGTTATCTATAGGCCGCCGAATATTTTCAGAAATGCAGAGGAAAGCATAGCAAAAATGATTCTCGATATGAGCGAGAGTGACAGCGTAATTGTTATGGGGTCTTTAATTTTCCAAATATTGACTGGGAATGTTATAGTGCAAGTACTTTAGATGTGTCAGTTTTTGTCCAATGTGTGCAGGAGTCTTTCCTTACACAGTATGTAGACAACACAACCAGGAGCGAGGCCACATTGGATTTGGTATTGGGTAATGAACTAGACTGTATTTTTGATTTGGAGGTAAGTGAGCACTTTGGTAATACCGACCACAATATGTTTATGTTTACTTTAGCGATAGAAAGGGATAGGAATATTTTATTCGCTATTTTTCTTTTCTTGTCAGAGTGAACAGAGTGATACTCCTATTCTTTCCCCAAGCAACCGACGAACTGTGGTCGTGCTTATTTTTCCCCCGCACCCATGTTTGTGCGTGCAGGTGTAAGAATCAGTGAAAGACACAAGGTGCATGAACCGTTATTCAATTTCCACCACCAGGAAGAAAAGAAAACACCCAAGTGGCCACTGAAAAGCAAAGCCCTAAAAGGGATAGGCTAATTATGATGCAACAAGGCAAGATTTAGGATGCTTAGGATGTGGAAGGAAACTGCAGGGATTGGGTACAATTGAAATATGGAGCTTAATCAAGGAACAGTTATTGATTTTCCTTGAAAAGCATGTACCTGTCAGGCAGCGAGGAAGTGATCGAGCGAGGGAGCCGTGGTTTACTAAAGAAGTTGAATCTCTTGTCAAGCGGAAAAGTAAGACTGATGTTACAGTGAGACACGAAGGGCTCAGTTACGGCATTAGAAAGCTTTACGTTAACCAGTAAATAACTCAGAAAAGAGATAAGAAGAGCCAAGAGAGGACGTGAGAAGCCGTTGGCAGATAGGATCCAGGAAAGCCTTAAGGCTTTTTCTGGGTATATAAGGAATAAAAGAATGACTCTTGAGAAATTTAAACCATATCCCCCCTCCCTCCCCCCCCCCCAACAGACACCCATGTGTTATGTCCACGTCGAGACCCCCCATTCCGTTCCCTGCCTGACCGCCGGGGGCGCTCCAGCTGCTCCTGACTCGCCCCTTTGTAGGGTCCCACAGTAGATTAGAAGTTGAACTATTTTCGGAGCCCCCACCACAGCACAAGAGGGGAGTTAACACAAATAAAACAAGCAAAGATTTGGTCAGAGAGAGGATAAACCTGATGGGATGAAGAGACGAATGTTTAACCTGGAATCAAGCAGGCGAGGACAGCTTAAAGTGATGAAGTTGTTTAATATGCGGACATAAAATATTCATTCTACCTCTTACACTATAACCATATATCGTTTAAACAATGGACGAAATTTTTGAATATAAAATCACATAATATACTTAAATAATACATAATCCATTGGCTGTTTAAGTTAAATAGTTTATATGCGCACAACATTTTTCTTAGGAATCTCCTTTCTCTACAAGAGATTTTCCTGCTCCTCGGATGCTGCCTGAACTGCTGTGCTTTTCCAGCACCACTCTAATCCAGAATCTGGCCTCCATCATCTGCAATCATTGTTTTTATGTGGATAGTGAGAGCCCTTTCTCCTGGGATGGTGATGGCTAGCATGAGGGGACATATTTTTAAATTGAGATGGGTAGATATAGGACAGATGTCCGAAATAGTTTCTATACTCACAGAGTAGTGGGGGTGTGGAATGAAGTAGGTGTGCCAACTTTAAGGACATTTAAATGATCTTTGGATCGACATAAGGATGAAAATTGAACAGTGTAGTTAGATGGTCGTCCGATTGGCTCCGTGCGTCGGAAAATCATCAAGGGCCAAAGGGTCTGTACTATGTTGTAATGTTCTATGCAATATTGATGAAAATGAGGGAATATGCATAGAAACTATAAGCTGATATGGGCTATTTGTCCCCTTGCATTTTGGCATTCAGTAAGACCGTGACTGATTCCTTTCTGATTTGTACACAACACTCCCCTCTACCCTCAAAATGGCTTGATCCTCTTCTTAACAGGAATATGAATACATGTACTCCCACCCTTAACTAAAAACAAATAATCCCTCTCAATCTCATTTTTATGGTTTGAAAAACGTAATGATGTATCACATGAGTTGGACAAGATAAAGCAAATGTATGAGATGAGTAATTGCGAAATCATCCATTAGTAGAAAGAAAATAAGATGAGAGACGACAGAGTTATAGGATGCACTTCTGTTTTATTTGCAAAACGTTTTATGCAGGTACAATAAGTAATGAGGCAACGTCATAGAATTGTATCAGTTATTTTGAGCAACATTGAATATAAAAGTAGGTGTTAATGTTTCAGTGGTGCCAGGTACTGGGCATTGGAAAACTCAGTTGCCAAGATGGCTGGTATATATCAAATAGAACGATTAAATAGCATGGGTTCAATTCCTGCTCTCGCTGAGGAAATTCGTAGTTTATTTCTTTATAACATGTCTACAGACAGGATCTGCTGAAAGAGGAGCATCGAGGAACCTTATTGGGATAATGAACTTTAACCAGTGCAGTGTCACAGGGATCAGTGCTGGGACCGGAATTATTAACCACACAATGCCTTGGGTGATAGAAATGAAACTACTATCTCTATATCAGTGAGTAACGCAAACAGAAGTGGAAAGGCAAATGGTGAGGATGATGCAAAGAGTTTATCATGAGATAGAAAAAATAAGATGAGTGCACACAAAGTTGGAATCTGCCATACAGAATTGGAAAGCTTGTACTAATTAACGTTGTCAGACAAAATAGAAGAGCTAAATCTATGTAACAAGATAAAGGACTCAAGAATTTCAGACCCTCGACATGACAGTCAAAATGTTGGCGTGCAATTCAACAATTATAGGAAATTCGAATGCACTATTAGCTATTATTTCAAATGTGATGGCACATAAATATCTCTCTAAACATGCACACGTTTCTACACAGACTGAACCTGTGAAAATGTGAACGATTCTAGTCTGATTTTCTAAGGAACTATGTAGATGAGATAACAGACTTATTGGTAGCAGATGCGAGAATCTCCATAGAATTAATCTTGAGAATTGAGGTATTTCCTTATGGAGCAAACTTGAGTAGCTTGGTCATAAACTCATTGGAGTTTGGAAGAATGAGAGGAGATCTTAATGAAAACAAAAACAAATTCTTAGTAGGACGATAGGTTCATTGCCAAAAAGATCTGTGAATTTGTGGAGGAAGTCCAGTACCAGAAGGCATGGCCTCAATCAAAGGGAGTGTACCTTTTTGATGGAAGTGGGGTGGATCTTCTCTCTCAGAGGGTTAATGAAAGATAGGGCTGCTGAAACCCCGTCGCTAAGTCTAATCAAAGTAGTTGGTGGATAGATTGCTAAGCAGTGAGGGTATCAAGAGCTATGGAGGTAAGGCAAGAAGGCAGATTTGAGGATCATCAATCAGCCATGACGGTAATGAATTGCGGAACAGAGTTGATTTGTTGAATAGACTATGTTGGCTCAATGTCTGATAAACATCATATTGGATCCTGAGAGATTAGATGTAGATATAATGCTTCTATTTACGTGTAAGATGTAGACTTATAGTTCATTTGTTAAACATGAAGGATCACCTATTCAAAACAGCAAATAACTTTCTTTTCTGCAGGTGGCTTTATTTTAGATTTCTCTACCTGAGAATGTAGTGGAGGCAAGAGACCCCAAATACCCTTGTAAGGCAGTGGTAGACAGATTCCAGGTCAGGAAAGAGGTGAACAGATTTGCAGAATAGTTGGGAATGCAGGTTTAATGTTATGATCAGCTCAGCGTGATCTTATTAAATCAGGGTAAACACTGGCATGCTCCCCGTTCGGCTGCCTATGTTTGACATATTTTGACATAGTGTTAAAAAATTGTACACAACTCATCTATGATATCAAAACATAAATAGCTATGTTAAAACTTTAGGTAGAGCCAACAATAATCCACATCATCATTTTCACAAGTAGATTGTGAATATTAAACAGTACTTCATAAATTCATTCCTCTCTCCTAAGCATACTCATATAAACAAGGCCAGCGTATTACCTTTTCTCAAAAGAAAACTTGAATACCTGAGGCTTCAATTGAGTAAACTTCCTCTGGACAGCATTCAAAGTACTTGCATACTTTAAAAAAAAAACATTGACCAAATCTGCAAATAAGATCAAACAAGTAAACACAAGAATTCCTGCACACCGATAGTCCAGAATCCTTACTGAAATGTTCAATATAACTCCTCCACCCCTTTCTCCATTCACACAAACAATGAGGGAGGTGTGCTCTGTATCTACCTCAGGCTATGCTGGTGTTTTGATTATCAATCTTTTGGAATCTGTAACATTGTCTAAATGGTGACATCCTTATTCTAAATATCATAACAATGATAGAATTAGTGACATGTTCTATCATCATAAATTCATTTCTCTTTCTGCCTCCTACTCCATAGATAATTCCTGCACTAATCAGTACTGAGTGTACTGTTATACCACAGGAGCCTGTATCATAATTACCGTGATCGCCCACATGTATTGATCTAATTCCTCTCCCAGCTGATATCTGAGCCTGAACTAGTTTGTGTACAATCTCAGCATTCTACTTTACAGTGAATTGAGCTTCATCCTACTTTCCATACCTGTCACCAAAACTTTCCCCATTTCCTGGCTCTATTGCAGCCTCGATCTGTATCCCTTCCTTATAAACTCTTCTTCTGAAAACTTTATGCATGTCTCTGTCTGTTCCAGTCTCAACTGTTATAATAATCGTCTCATTGACATCTCACCTTATGCCCTCCCTGAACCTCAGCTCATCCTCAACTCTGCTGCTTGTTTGCCAAATCACACGGAGTTCCATTCACTTATTACCCCGATAATCGTTGTGATAATGTCTCATTTTAAAGTTCTCCTTCTTATCAATGTGTCTCTATGACTTCACTTCTCCAATTAGTCTGATTCTTCAGCTCATTTCTCATATATTCGTCAGATGTGTTTTCCTTCCAGCATTGTCCTATCCTGTGTTTAATGGGAATGTACTTGCTTCTTTGTCCCTCCCTGACCATGATTTGAGCCCCTGTACAGTTGGTGGTACTGTGTTGTTGCTTGTATTATCATTCACGTCCAAAGCATCACACGTGCGGCTCCCTGTCCGACAGGGATTTTAGAAACATTGACTCATGTCGTTCACAATTATTCTCTGACTATCCACTAAAACTCCAAGTTAGTCACCGCGAGCTGATTAAACTTTAATTCACATGGGAAAACCCCTTAGAGGCTTGAGAACGATCAGGCATGAATCACAGACTTTTGGTCTGCAGGTCGGACAAGTAGGCGAAAGTGAGGACTGCAGATGCTGGCGATCAGAGTCTAGATTAGAGTGGTGCTGGAAAAGCACAGCAGGTCATGCAGCATCAGGGGAGCTGGAAATTCGATGTTTCGGTCAAAAGGCGTTCATCAACAAGTGGTTCGGAAGGGAAATTGAACTTTTTCCTTCATTTCTATAGGGGTTGAGTTGAAAAGCAAAGAGGTAATGTTGCAGTTGTACAAGGCGCTGGTGAAACCACACCTGCAGTACTGTGTGCAGCTTTGGTCTTATTACTTGAGAAAGCATGTACTGGCACTGTAGGGGGTGCAGAGTATTTTCACTAGGTTGATTCCGAAGTCGAGGAGGGGTTGGCTTATGAGGAGAAACTGAGTAGATTGGGATTATATTATTTGAAATTCAGAACAATGAGGGGGATCTCACAAAAGCATATAAAATAATGAAGGGAATGGACAAAATAGAAATATAGAGGATGTTTCCACTGGCAGGTGAAGCTAGGACAAGAGGGCAAAGCTGCAAGAATAGAGGAAGCAGAGTTGGGACTGAAATCGGAAGGAAGACTTTCACTCAGAGGGTTGTTAATCGATGGAACTCTTTGCCTGGGGAAGAAGTTGACGCTTTTCAGGAAACTACTTTCAAGCTAAGGTTTTTTTTTTCAAACAATGAAGAAAATTAGGGATACAGTGAGAGGGCAGGTAAGTGGAGCTGAGTCCACGGAAAGCTCAGGCATGATGTGATTGAATGATGGAGAATGCTCGAAGGGCTGGCCGGCCTACTCCTGCTCCTAGTTCTTATGTTATAATCAATAGCTTGGGCATTTGTTGCTTACAATGAGTTGGGAAAGTAGACTGAGAGGAAGT
This sequence comes from Chiloscyllium plagiosum, assembly GCF_004010195.1. Taxonomy (NCBI): domain Eukaryota; kingdom Metazoa; phylum Chordata; class Chondrichthyes; order Orectolobiformes; family Hemiscylliidae; genus Chiloscyllium; species Chiloscyllium plagiosum. The sequence goes on along the minus strand of NW_025215183.1, from coordinate 48,106 downwards.
TCACTTGATGACATTGGCAGATATTTAAATTAACGTTACACAATGATCAAAAATGATGGGGAGGCGGTAGTCTTGTGGTGTCATCGCCAGATTGTTCTGGGACCCGAATTTCCAGCAGATGGTGGAAATCTATTTCAATAAAACAATCTCGAATTAAGAATCTCATGATGGCCATGAATCCATTGTCGATTTTTGGGGAGAGAAAAACCCTCTGGTTCACTGAAGTCCTTTCAGGGAAAGAATCTGCCATCCTTAACTGGTCTGGCCTACATGTGACTCCAGACCCACAGCAATTTGATTGACTCGTAACTGCCCTATAGGCAATTAGGGATGGGCAACTAATGCTGGCTGAGCCAGTGACGCCCTAAATCCGTGAACAAATTTAATAAAAAACAAAAAGGAATTGATAAGAAGATGAACTTTGTATGCTTAACAAGTGTAGTCAGGACGAGTACCAAATGAAAACAAAGTTGCACGAAATGATAAAAACTGCTGGTCGACCAGAGGATTGGGTTTCTTTTTTACAGCCCAACAGTTGAATGATATAAAGCAAATAAAGTTGAAGGCAATTGATTTCGGAAGGTCAGTTGTTGCATAGTATAAATATAAATAGCACGAGGCTCCATGTGGAAATTTAAAATAGAAAAAATGTCGCTAAAACCTTTTTTGGAACAGTTGGAAGATGAAATCGGGAAGTTCCACACAGGAAAAATTGAAACTCCCAGATCACTCGAACAAATATTTTATATTGATTGCCGCATTGATTGGACATAGAAATATCCCAAAGGATTCACAGGACTTATTTTCAGGGCAACCTGTTTGATGAAGGAAATAATTACGGATAAACTATCCACCAAAAACCAGTGGTCTGTTTCCTGGATTTCGAAAGAATGTGCTTCAGACATATTCCTGGCATTCATTGAAATATCAGTACAGTCCAAGAGGATTTCATTGGAATCTAAGGTCATACTGTGATGCCTGCGTCAAGGAGACAGGAAGGTAGAAAAAAGGAAAATAAAGGTCAGGTAGCCTCATGTCTATTATTAGGACACTGCTCGGGTCTATCATTCAGGGGAAAAAGATGGCATTTACAGTAATTTAAAAGGATCAAACAGACTCAACATAGTCATCTGAAAGGAGAAGCAGTGATAATAAAAGTGAATTCTTAGCCCGTGTGTTTAGATTTGGTAAGCATTCTGTAAAATACCATATAAAGCGTGTATTGCACAAGGTAGGAACTTGTGGGTTGTTGCTCAGAGATTTAATATTTGTGAAGACACGAAGGAGTGAGTCTTGATTAATATGTCTGCGAGGGTTCAGAAAGATATAATAAATGGAGTACCACAAATGCGTGCACTTGGACTCCAGTTGCATACTCATGTATTAAAGGTTTGAGGGGCGGTGTAGAATGCAATCTATGCACATTTGACGGTCGTAAAAATAGGGTGGAGTGCCTGGTGCGATAAGGATTTTAGAAATCTGCACTATGTAATTGAAAGATGGAGTTCATTGTAATAAAGTGTGAGGTCAAGCACTTCAGAAGGAAGAATGAAAAAACAAATGATTATTCATATGGACAGAGACTGTAAAAACAAAACACCAGCACAAGGAGATTTGGGTGTTGTGTCCGAGAAAACATAAGAATTGATCAATCTCCCAGGACTGGATCCTGTGTGAGCCAGGACGTTGTGGGAGCAAAGATATATAGACTGGAGAGTTGGGCTGAGAAATGGCAGATGGAATTCAATCGGGGCAAATGCAAGGTGTTGTATTTTGGAGGATCCAATTCAAGAGCGAATTATACCATAAGTAGAAATGTCCAGGGGAAAATTGATGGACAGAGAGAACTCTGGGTTTTCAGGTCCTTTGATCCCTGAATTTAGCAACACAGGTCAATAGAGTGGTCACGAAATCATATGAAATGTTTTCTTTCATCGGACGAGGTATTTTGTACACGATATGCTAGGTCATGTTACAGTTCAGTAAGACTACGGTTGGACCTTACATTTGGTACATTTCTGGTCGCCACATCACCAAAACTATGTGGATGTTTTGGAGAGGGTGCAGAAGAGGTTCACTAGGATGTTGCCTGGCATGGAGGGCGCTTGCTATGAAGAGAGCTTGAGTAGATTAGGAGTATTTACATTAGAAAGACAGAGGTTAGGGGGGGATATGATTGCGGTCAACAAAATCATGAGAGGTATAGACAGGTTGGATAGCAAGAAGCTTTTTTCTTTCCCCAGACTGGCGTACTGAATTACGAGGGGCCTTGAGTTCAAAGTGAGAGCAGATATGTTTAGGGGAGGTACATGTGGTAAGTTCATTACTCAGAGGGTGGGGGTGCCTGTAACGCGTTGCCAGCAATGGTGGTAACGTTGGGCACAATAGCGTCATTTAAGGTCGATCGAGACAAATACATGAATGGTTAGGGAGCCAAGGGATACAGATCCATAGAAAATAGGCTTAGATAGAGGAATTGGATCGGTGAGGTTTGGAGGGCAAAAGAGCCTATTCCTGTGTTGTAATATTCTTTGTTATTTTTTCTTTATTCATTATTCTTCGAAACGAATGGAACCCAGCAGGTACAATTGTTTCTTCTATAAACACAAGTGAAGTACTGTAGGGGACTGGAGGGTGGCTAATGCTGCGCCTTTAGAAAGGCTGGTAGGAAAAGCATGGAAACGATAGACTGTGAATCTTACATTGTTGATGAGTAAGTTGTTGGAAGTGATTTTGAAAGAAAGGATTTATATGCATGGAGAGGGAAGGACTTATTTGTGATGGTCAGAAAGGTTTTGTGTGAGAAGAATCATGTCTTACAAACATGATTTTAATTTGTTTTAAATGAAGTAACGAGAAAGATTGATTGTAGCAGAATGGTAGATGTACTTTAAATGAATATTAGCAAAGCCTTTGATAAGGTTCTGCATGGTAGACAAATGAATAAAGTTAGAGCACATGGGATTGAGGGTGAGCTTGCCAACTGAATGAATCGAGGATTTTGCTGTGGCCTAGAAGCCTGTGACCAGCAGTGTTCCACAGAGATCAGAACTGGATAGACTTTTGTTTGTCATTGATGTAAAAGATTTGGATGATATTATAGAAGGCATTTTCAGATGACTCAAAAAGTGCTGGTATATTGGGCAGTGAGACAGTTGTCTGAAATTGAAAAGATATATTGATCAATTAGGTCAATGGATTGAGGAGTTTCAGATGGAGATTAGATCCAGTAAATGTGATGTACTTCATGACGTAAAACAAACAATCATAGGGCCCGAGTGGTGTTTCAGACCACAGAGAACGAGGGGTTTTGGCACATAATTCTTTGAACTTTGTGTCACAGGTCGAAAAAATGGTTCAGAAGGCAATTAGCACGCTTGCCTTCGTCGCTCAGACGTTTCAGTATAGGCGTCCAGATTTCAT
>NW_025215183.1:37403-43737 GCF_004010195.1 Chiloscyllium plagiosum | reverse complement strand
ATAAAAATGGTTAATGACTTTCCAATATCTGTGTCAAAGTGAATACTTATTCTTAAAATGGATTTCCTGGTTTTAGTCTTCCATACAAGAGGAAATGTCCATCAGGTATTCACCTGATACACTGTTTTCATATCTTATTTTGTACAATAGCAGAATCACTTGAACTGAGACCTAAAGTACATATCCTTCATAATACAAGGCCTTCAACTCAGAAACAATAATGTGAAGTTTCTAAATCAAATGTTTTTGGTTCACCGGAAAGCAAAAGAACTATGAATAACTGACATAGACTGATCCCTGGAGCACTGCACTGGTTTCAGTTTTCCAAACTGAAAATCAACATAAAACTCTACTCACAACCACCTGTTGTAAATCAGGAGCAAATCCAGAATTTCCTGGAAAATCTCAGCGGATCTGGCAATTTCTGTGAAGACAAATCAGAGTTGACATTTTGGGTCCGGTAAACCTTCCTCAGAATGGTGCTCTTCCTCTGTTGAATCTTTCTTTTTGTCAGTTTAGGATGAAAAACAGTTAATACTGCATCAGGTGTGATCTCAGCGATGCTCTGTACTGATGCAGTAAAACATTCCTACAGTTAAACCCGATAACCTTTGCAGCATCGTTCCATTTAACTTCCGAATCATTTGCTGCACATGCTGACTAACTTGACATGATTCATGCAGCAGTGACTTTCATAATCCACATTAAACATTTTTTGCTGAAGGTTTTGACACTAAACCACTCCTGAATGTATCCCATTGCTTACTGTCTGCGTCAAGTTGACAACGTATTGAATGACTATCTTGGTTTCTTAGCTCATTGAACTTCAATTTATCGGGTCATCCAAATAACTGTAACCTGTGGCGTGCCTCAAAGGTTAATCTGCATCAGTTATCCAACCTGCAAACCAATATTAATCTCTACACACTACTTCCTGTTATATTCAGGAGTCTGCTGTGCTTCTGCAGCACCTCAGGCATTTTGAATGGCCTCGTCCTGTGCTGTGCAGTGTACTGTGAAGGGCTGAATAACATCACCTCGTTTTTGTCTAACTCCTTAGAGGGGCAGAACGGCCCCCACTATCCCATTGCGTTACTAGCTGAATATGATAGTTCTCTTCCTTTGTCTGTTCCCAATAAACACTGGCTCTGCTGTCTATCAAAGGTCAGTTGATCTCAGCCTTGAATACCTTCAATAACCCAATCTTCATTGTTCCCTGGGAATGAGAAAATCCCCAACGCGAATAAAAGATTCTAGACTCAGTCTTAAATGGAGCTCGCTTATTTATACAGTCTGTTAACCTCATAGGAAACAACTATAATTAGGAATAGATAAAAACCACTCAGCCCTCCTAACATGTCGCACATTACCACTGACTACATTTTTGTTAAATATCTGTCAAAGCCAGCCTGCACAGCACACTCACAACGACATTTCCAGGTATCAATGAATCATAACAAACGAGAACTGAATTGGGACATTTGCGCCATCAAATCTGTTCTGCTGCTTGCTCATGGCTGTTTTGTTTCTTAAGCACATGCTTCTCACTTCTCCCCATTACTCTTGATTCCATTATTAGTTAAAACTTTATCTAACCCTATCTGAAAGGCATTATCGTGTCTATATTTGCATGTTTGTTCATATATGACTGTCTTTATGTCTGTTCGTGCATATGTCTGTTGTAGGTTTAAGGGTTTATTTTGTCGTCCTCTTTTTTAAAGTTAGGTTTTCAGGCAAAGTCACCCAGCAATCTTCCAGAGCAACTAAAATATGTTGTTCGTGAGACGTTGTTGTTTTAAAAAACTTGAACAAAAGAAGCAGCCTCAATGAGTACTGTCAAGGTCTGATAGCACCAGCGTGAATACTCTGTAGTTTTCTTGATTTGAAGACAGGGTGTACAAAGATAAAAATCACACAGCACCAGGTTATAGTCCAACCGGTTTAATTGGGAGCACACTAGCTTTCGGAGCGCGATTCCTTCATTAGGTGATAGTGGAGGACACAATTCTAAGGCACAGCATTTTTAGCAAACATTTGCAGTGTGATGTAACTGAAATTATACATTGAAAAATACCTTGATTGTCTACTGAGTCTTTCATCTGTTCGAATACCATGATTGTTTCACTTCTTTCATGGGTAAATCACAAAACATTTTTTGAAAAGTTGCATTCTCAGGTTAGCTGTAACACTGGGTGTTAGCTCGACAATATGTTGTGTTCTCTGGCTATGCCATGATGTTTAGATTGATTCTAATTTTTAAAAAGTGAGAAAACAGAGTTTTACATAAATTCATGCAGTTTCTAAGCTCAAAGCTTTATATGAATTCATGCAGTTTTTGAACAAATTACAATGTAACTCTGCAAGTTCAAATTCACACCACAAAATATATGTGTGCATGTGGGTCTTTGCCTGTCTGTGTTTGCGTGTCTGGGGTGCGAGGTTGTGAGTGTCTGTGAGAGAGAGTGTATATGTGAGTGCATGAGTGTAGAGTGGTTTAAGTCTCTGAGAGGATGAATGTGTGGGTGTGGGAGTGTGTGCGTCTGGAAGGGTGTGTGTGCGTGTCTGTGTATATGTGTGTCTGTGTCTACGTGTGTGTCTTGAAGTACCTGCGTGGGAGTACCTGTGTGTGTGTGTATAGTGCAATGGTGATCACCTGTAATGTGATATGTACCCAAAGTCCCGGTTGAGGCCCGGCCTATGGGTACCGAACTTAGCTATCAGTCTCTGCTCGGCCACTTTTCGCTGCTGCTTGTCCCGAAGTCCGCCTCGGAGGATGGTCACCCGAAATTCCGAGGTCGAATGTCCTGGACCACTGAAGTGTTCCCCAACTGAGAGGGAGCACTCCTGTCTGTTGATTGTTGTGTGGTGCCCATTCATCCGTTTTCCCTAATGTAACATGCCTCAGGGCATCCTTGCCTGCAATGCATAAGATAGACAACGTTGGATGGGTCACACGAGTACCTGCCAAGTACAAGGTGGGAGGAATCCCCACGTGTAATGATGGTATCCATGTCCACACTCTGACACATTTTGCAGTGCCTACCGTGTCAGGGTTGTATGCAGGCAAGGATGCCCGGTGGCATAGTACATTGGTAAAACCGAAGGAAGGCTACGACAATGGATAAATTGCCACTGCACAACAATCAACAGACAGGAGTGTTCCCTCCCAGTTGGGGAACACTTCAGTGGTCCAGGACTTTCGACCTCGGAATTTCGGGTGACCATCATCCAAGGCGGACTTCAGGATAGGCAGCAGCGAAAAGTGGCCGAGCAGAGGCTGATAGCTAAGTTCGATACCCATAGGGAGGACCTCAACCGGGACGCTGGGTTCATGTCACATACAAGTGACCACCATTGGTCATACACACACAGGCACTTCTATACACACACATACACACGGACACACATATACACAGACACGCACACAGACACTCACATACATCCTTACAGACACACACACTCCCACACCCACACAGGCATCCTCTCAGAGACGTATACCACGCCACACTCATGCGCACACATATAAACTCCCTCTCACAGACACTCACAATCCCCCGACCCCAGACACACACAGACAATGACATACGTGCACACATATATTTTGTGGGGTGAATTTGTACTTGCACAGTTACATTGTACTTTGCTCAAAAAAGGCAAGAATTCATGCAAAACTCTGTTTTCTCACTTCTTAGAATAGAATCAATCTAAACTTCATGGCATACACAGAGAACACAGGGGGATAACACCTTCAACATATTGTCAAGCTAACGCCCATTGTTACAGCCAACCTGAGAATGCAACTTTTAAAAAAAGGTTTTGTGATTTACACATGAAAGTAGTGAAACTATCATGGTATTCCAACAGATGAAAGATTCAGTAGAAAATCAAGGTATTTTTCAATGTATAATTTCAGTTACATCACATTGTAAAATTTTGCTGTAAATTCTGTGCCTTAGACTTGTGACCTCCACTATCACCTGATGAAGGACCGTCGCTCCGAAAGCTAGTCTGCTTCCAATTAAACCTGTTAGTCTATAACTCGGTGTTGTGTGATTTTTAACTGTGTAGCTTTCAGCAGTTGTAGCCAGGATATCAACTGGTTGGAAGTTCTGCTACATGTCGCTGGCTACTACTTTCTCTGAATTTTCCCTTCTGGGTTGCAGGAGTTGCATGTGAGACAATTTGCTTTTCTGAATCTTTGTGCCCAGGGTGTGTTTCTGGGATGTTCCGTATTTGGAACAGTTACTGTTAATTAGTAACTAAGTTTTGCTAAGTTTTCCAATCGAGTTAAGTTATTCCACGTTCATCTTTCTTTGATCATATTTTAAATTTGGTGTTCAAATAAATTGCGTTTTGCGAAACTTCAATTAGTTTGATCAATTGAATTGTATCTGAAACATAGCACTTACATTTACCTTTAAAATAAGAAAGCGTTAAAGTTCAGGCTAACTTCTTAGTCTCTTTTGAGAATTCTGATCTGATCAGTAACACTGTGTAATGGGTTCTCTCTTGTTTTGGGGAGAGTGGATTAATTGAAAAGGGGGATAATGCCTCGTTCCCATGTGTGCTTAAAATGATGTAATGTCACCATCTGCTGGTTCACGAACACCGCTGTGCAAGCAGCAGGTTTAACAGAATCCCTTCAGTGTGGAATTCAGGCCATCTTTAGTGGGCGGCACGGTGGCACAGTGGTTAGCACTGCTGCCTCACAGCGCCAGAGATCCGGGTTCAATTCCCGCCTCAGGCGACTGACTGTGTGGAGTTTGCACGTTCTCCCCGTGTCTGCGTGGGTTTCCTCCGGGTGCTCCGGTTTCCTCCCACAGTCCAAAGATGTGCAGGGTTAGGTGAATTGGCCATACTAAATTGCCCGTAGCGTTAGGTAAGGGGTAAATGTAGGGGTATGGGTGGATTTCGCTTCGGCGGGTCGGTGTGGACTTGTTGGGCCGGAGGGCCTGTTTCCACACTGTAATCTAATCTAATCTAGTTTATCACACCAACTCGACATGGAGTGTCCCACAATCGTTCCCATCACTGTAACCCTGCATTTTCTATGGTTAACCCATGCTAGCCTGCATATTCCAGGGCATTATGGGCAACTTAGCATGGCCAATCTACCTACCCTGAACATCTTTGGATTGCAGGAGAAAAGTTGAGACCTCAGCGTTTGTTTGAGAATGCATCAATGACTGTCAATCACACACATTGTGCGGCTGTGTCGTGCTTGAAAGAATAACTTGGCAATAGAGTGGGGTTTGTGTGACCATTTGAAATCTTGTCCCTGAGACATTAGAGAACATACAACATAGAACAGTACAGACAGAACAGGCCCTTTGGCCCACAATGTTGTGCCGAGGTTAAATCCTAATGTAAAATATGATAACTTAATCTCAACGCCGCACCCCTCAACTCACTGCTCTCCATGTGCATGTCAAGCAGTTGCTTACATGTCCCCAATGACACTTCTTCCACCACCACCGCTGGCAACGCATTCCATGAATTCGCAACTCTCTGCATAAAGAACCGACTTCTGACGTCTCCTCTATACATTTCTCCAATATCTTCAAACTATGACCTCTCGTACCCGTAAATCCTGCCCTGTGTGTAAAATTTTCTGGCTATTGACTCTATCTATTCCTCTCGTTATCTTGTACACCTCGATCAGGTCTCCTCTCGTCCTCCTTCTCTCAAGAGAGAAAAGTCCGAGCTTTTTCAACCTTTCTTTATGAGGCAAGCCCTCTAGTCCAGACAGCATCCTGGTAAACCTTCTTTGCACCCTACCAAACCCACTATATCGTTCCTACAGTAGGGTGACCAGAACTGGACACAATATTCCAAGTGTGGTTTCACCAGGGACTTGTTGAGCTGTAGCAAAACCCCGAGACTCTTAAACTCGATCACCCTGTTAATGAAAGCCAAAACACCATATGCTTTCTTAACAAACCTATCCACTTGGGTGGCAACTTTGAGGAATCTATGTATTTGCACATCCAGATCGCTCTGTTCCTCCAGACTTTCAAGTATCCTGCCTTTAATCCTATATTCAGCATTTGAGTTCGACCCTCCAAAATGCATCACTTCGTATTTATCTCATGTTGAACTCCATCTGCCATTTATCAGCCCAACTCTGCATCCTGCCTGTGTCCCGCTGCGGCCTGCAATAGCCCTCGATGGTACCTCTAACCTTTGTGTCATCTGCAACTTTACTAACCCACCCCTCAATCTCCTCTTCCAAGTCATTTTTCAATATTACAAAGAGCAGAGGCCCAAGAACAGAGCTGTGCGGGACCCCACTCAACATTGACCTCCGGGCAGAATACTTTTCATCTACAACCAC
>NW_025215183.1:33675-37142 GCF_004010195.1 Chiloscyllium plagiosum | reverse complement strand
TGTGTGTGTGTCTCTGTCTTCTTGTTGATACTGCTGTGGGTTTGCATTATGCTGTGACCTGCTGCCCTCCCTCCCTCTCTCTCTGACGGAATTCCAGACCATCCGCCACTGTCTGAACAATGGAGTGGAGAGGCAAGCAGAGTGTGGAATTCCATCACTTTCGGCAACGGAAAACCACCAGACCAGTCCCACACAGAGATACACACACACTAATACACACAGTAATACATACACACAGATGCAGACGTACAAATCAATGGACACACACACAAACACACACACGCACACACACACACAACACACTGGCAAGAGACAAACATGGGGCGTCAATCGATATTTCTCTTTCTCTGTGGCGAATTCTCACTATTTCACCTTCTCTGCATGGTGTGCATATTATTTCTATTTCTCTGTTTGCAGCATGTCCTTTTTGTTTCTCTGGGTCTGTGGAATGTGTGTTGATATTTCTGATTCTCCTTTGGTATCAGAGTGCTCCTTGATCACATCAGAGAATCTGTCAGTATTTCAGTTTTTTTTGCAGGCGAAAGTAAGGACCGCAGATGCTGGAGATCAATGTCGCGAGTGTGGTGCGGGAAAAGCACAACAGGTCAGGCAGCATCTGAAGAGCAGGTGAATCGGCATTTCAGGCATAAGCCTAATGAAGTACTTATGCCTGTAATCTCGATTCTCCTGTTCCTCGGATGCTACCTGACTTGCTGTGCTTTTCCAGGAACACATTCTCTTTCAGTTATATTGAGTGGAGCGTGACTCTACGACAACTTCGATGCCTGTTGATGTCCCCAAACCTGGAATAATTGTAAAGTGTGTCGAGGTCGCAGTGCAACAACAACAGGGCACCGACATGTTGGTGTAGTGTTCAGGTATGCATCATATGACGATCAGTGAAGGGCAGTGTGAGGTGATGCACTTTGGAAGGAAGGACATTGGAAGACAATATAAAATGATCTGTACCGTTATAAAGGGGGTGCAGGAGCAGAGGGCTTTCGGTGCGTATGAGGAGAAATTATTGAGGATTTCAATACAACTTGTGAGGGCAGATAATATCGCAGATTAGTTTCAGTATCTGAGCTGATTATGGGAGGAGGTGTAGGAGGGAGCCTCCATGCTCCCTTCCTGGGAGGTGGTGGTGATGATGTGTTGTGAGCCCACCATCCTGTTCACCGAGGCTGTGGGGTATCCCATTTGTACCATCTCGACACAAAAGGGAGATGGCATCAGGGCCACGGCTTCTAAGTTGTGTCGGAGAAATGGAACTGACAGTGGGTTTAAAGTGAGAATTGTCCTGCACCGAACATTGCGCCTTACTCGGTTGGTGGGACGTGGACGTTTCAGAATCTCCATACGAGGCGTCCCGGTCCTCACCGGCTCGTACCAGGGAGGTGAGGGAACGGCTGTCAGGCACTCAAACCATCCGACTTGGCCCATTCTGTCCTTTTCCAGGCTGTTTCCCCTGGAATGGGAGAAAGGCAGAAAGGTTGGGAGGGTGGGAGTGGGTGGCCCTGCTGTTAGTGCTAGTGTAGGTAGGGGCGAATGGTGAGGTTTCCGAAGGGAGCCAGTCGACAGTGATGTATCCATGCCATGTTATTAGTGTGGGAGCTATAATGGAGATGAGGTGGGGTGGTGGGAAGGTGTTAGTGGTGGAGCATGTACTTTGTTTGGTGGCAGGTGCTGCAATAGATATACAGTGCGTGTTAGAAAGCAGAGAGAATATGATGACCCTTATCCTGGCAAAGTGGGGAAAATTATTGATGCTTGTCTTGTATTGCTGGACATTTCTTCACACCGCAGATACTGCACTGAGCTGGGTGGTGAACTCAGACCATGACCATGCTCGGTGGGTCTGGTGATGGGGCCCTCTCTGGGAAGAGAATGGCCCTCCTCTGTACTAGCCCATCTACCAGGGTCTCCGTGCACTTGTCGACAAACCCTGGTATAATTGCCTCTTATCTGCCATGCTCGGGTTAAACTGCATCGGGCAGCTCCAAACTGGGAAAGCTCAACCGTGTGCCCATTGACCTTTTAGATTAGATTAGATTGCAGCGTGAAAACAGGCCCTCCGGCCCAACAAGTCCACACCGACCCGCCGAAGTGCAATCCACCCATATCCCTACATTTACCCCTTACCTCACACTACGGGCAATTTAGCATGGCCAATTCACCTGACCTGCACATCTTTGGACTGTGGGAGGAAACCGGAGCACCCGGAGGAAACCCACACAGACACGGGGAGAACGTGCAAACTCCACACAGTCAGTCGCCTGAGGTGGGAATTGAACCCGGGTCTCAGGCGCTGTGAGGCAGCAGTGCCTGTTAAAGATGAAACCAGTGCCAGGGTTCACGGAATATCCAGGGGCATCCGGGCGATGATGAGGACCTCGAGCCACGACCGGTCTGAGAAGCGGCCTGACATTCAACAAACAGGCACCGTGGCGTGCGGTAGATGGTTAATCAGGTGTGTTCGATAAGATAGCACCAGGAAACTAGTTCGGCCTTGTGCAGACGATACCTTATTCTCTCTCAATGAAAATATCACTGAGCCAAATTATTGTTCGATTCACATCAATGTGGCGAACACCCTGCTGACACCACTCACAGTTACAAAGCTGCAGGTGCTTAGCCAATACTCTCCATCACAGAGAAGGAGCTAAACGTGAACTATCCTTGGGAAATAAGGCAGGGCAGGTGACTGAGGTATCGCTGGGGAAGAAGTTTGCGGTTAGTAGTCATAATTTCATTACTTTTAAAACAGAGATGGAAAAGGATGAACTGGATGCAAAAGTTAACATTCTAATTTGTAGGAAGGCCAATTTTGATGTTATTAGGCAAGAACTTCCAAAGTGGATTAGGACAGATATTCGCAGATACGAGGCCAGCAAAAAATGAGATGTGAAGTAGACAGAGACGCTATGTCTCTGTTAGTGTGAAGCGTAAGGCTGGTAGGTGTAAGGAATGCTGGAGACTGTAGAAAGTGAGACCCTGGACACGGATAAGAGGGAAACTTATGTCATTGAAAGATAGATGACACGAAGATTGGTGGAGTTGTGGATAGTGAGGAGGGCTCTTGTCGGCTGCAAAGGGACTTGGATATGATGCAGAGCTGGGCTGAGGAGTGGCAGATGGAGTTCAACCCTGCCAAGTGTGAGATTGTCCATTTTGGAAAGACTAATAAGAATGCGGAATACAGGGTTAACGATAGGGTTCTTAGTGAGGTGGAGGAACAGAGGGATCTTGGGGTCTATGTCCATAGGTCTTTGAAAGTTGCCACTCAGGTGGATAGAGCTTGTAAGAAGGCCTATAGTGTATTAGCGTTCATTAGCAGAGGGATTGAATTCAAGAGACGTGAAGTGATGTTCAACTGTACAGGACTTTGGTTAGGCCACAGTTGGAGTACTGTGTGCAGTTCTGGTCGCCTCACTTTAGGAAAGATGTGGAAGCTTTGGAGAAGGTGC
>NW_025215183.1:22645-31673 GCF_004010195.1 Chiloscyllium plagiosum | reverse complement strand
TGAATACTGACGAAAAGTATTCATTCAGTGTCTCCCCAATCTCTTCAGCCTCCACACGCAACTTCCCACTACTATCCTTGACTGGACCTATTCCTACCCTAGTCATTCTTTTATTCCTGATATACTTATAGAAAGCCTTAGGGTTTTCCCTAATCCTACCCACATAAGGACCTTTCATGTGTTGCCAATCGCTAATTGCCCAGAGGGTAGTTAAGTCACACACATTGCTGTTGGTCTGGAGTCTCGACGACCCAGACCAGGTAGGTATGGCAGTTTGCTTCCATCAAGGACATCAGTGAATCCACCAATCAAAAGTGGATTCAACATCGCCATCAGTCTTGTAATTCCAGATTTAAAGTAAATCTCTAGAAGAGTCTAAAGCCAGTAGGGGTACACTTAAGAGGGAGATCAGGAGGCCATAAAGGGGACATGAAATAGATTTGGTAATTAGGGTTAAGGACAATACAAAGGGACTCTACAAGTACATTAACGACAAAAGAGTAACTCAAGAGATCTTCGGTCTAATTCATGATCAGCAAGTCTGCCGATATGCAGAACTACAGGAGATTGAGTCTGTACTAAACAAGCATTTTGCATCAGCGTTTATGTGCAGAAGGATATGGAAGCTAGGGAACGTCGGAAATAAACAGTGACATCTTGAAATTGTCTGCATTACAGAGGAGGTGATTCTTGAGTTCGTAAAGCATGTAAAGGTTGAAAAATACCCCAGGTCCTGATCAGGTGTACTCGGGAACTCTCTGGGAGGCGAGGGAAGTGATTGCTGGACCTATTGCTGAGGTATTTGCATCATGACTGCTGAAAGATAGGAGGTTGCTAATCTTTTCCATTATTTCAAAAATGATAGAAGGGTGGTAAAGAAAAGCCGGTGAGCCTGACGTCAGTGGTGGGAAAATTGGTAGAGGATTATGAGGCACAAAGTTTGCATACACTTTGAAACGCTAGGATTGATAAGGGATGGTCGACATCGCTTTAAGCATTGGAAATTGTGTCTCACTAAATTTACTGAGTCTTTTTTTGAAGAAGTGACCATGAGGATTCATTGAGGTAGAGAGGTGTATGTTGCCGATATGGACTTCAGTCAGACATTGACAACTTTCCGCGTGTTAGATAGGTTAACAAGATTAATGGAATAATGGGAGAACTAGCCATGTGGATACAAAATTGGCTCGAACGTATGAGACAGAGGGTGATGGTGGAGGACTGCATTTCGAACTGGAGGCCTTTAACCAGTAGTTGCTACAAGAATCGGTGCTCGGTCCACTGCTTTTCATTATTTACATAAAACATTTGGATGTGAACACAGCAGCGAGAGAACATAGAACATAGACATAGAATATAGAATAGTACAACACAGAACAGGCCCTTCAGCTCACGCTGTTGTGCCGACCATTGATCCTCGTGTAAGGTAAACCTAATGTACGAACCCTCAGATTTCTGTTACCATATGCATGTTTAGTAGTTCCTTAAATATCCCCAATGACAACGCTTCCACAACTGTTGCTGGCAACGCATTCCATGCTGTCATAAGTCTCTGCAGAAAGAACCTGCCTCTGATATCCTCGCAATACTTTCCGCAAAACAACTTAAAACTATGACCCCTCGTGTTAACAATTTCTGCCCTGTAAAAAAAGTATCTGGCTATCAAATCTATCTATGCCTCACATTATCTTTCACGACTCAATTTATTCCCGTTTCTTCCTACTTTTTTCCAATGAAAAAATTCCGAGATCAGTCAACCTCTCTTCGTAAGATAAGCCCTCCATACCAGGCAGCATTCTGGTAAACATCCTCTGAACCCTCTCCAAAGGATCCACATCTTTTCTATAATAGGGCGACCAGAACTGGACACAGTATTCCAAGTGCTGTCTAACCAAAGTTTTATAGAGCGGCAACAAGATCTCACGGCTTTTAAAAGCAATCCCCCTGTTAATGAAAGCCAAAACACCATATGCTTTCTTAACAACCCTGTCAACTTAGGTGGCAATTTTAAGGGATCTGTGTACTTGCACACCAAGATCCCGCTGTTACTCCAAACTACCAAGAATCCTGTCTTTAATCATGTACTCAACTTTCAAGTTCGACCTTCCAAAATGCATCACTTCGCATTTATCCAGGTTGAACTCCACCTGCCACATCTCCACCCATCCCTGCATCAATGTCACGCTGCAGTCTACAAGAGTCCTCTATACTGTCAACGACACCTCTAACCCTTGTACCGTCTACAAACTTGCTGACCCATCCTTCAATCTCCTCATCCATGTCATTAATAAAAATTACTAAGATTTCCAGGCAGAATACTTTCCTTCCACTACCATTCCCTGTCTTCTGTCGACCAGCCAATGTTGTATCCAGACAGCTAAATCTTCCTTAATCCCAATCCTCCTGACTATCTGAAAGAGCCTACCATGGGGAAACTTGTCAAATGCCATGCGGAAGGCCACATACACAACATCCACCACTCGACCCTCATCAATTTGTAGTTGGTAAGTTTGCAAATGATACCAAAATTGATGGTGTAGTGGACAACAAGGAAGGTTTATACCAAGAATCCTGTCTTTAATCATGTACTCAACTTTCAAGTTCGACCTTCCAAAATGCATCACTTCGCATTTATCCAGGTTGAACTCCACCTGCCACCTCTCCACCCATCCCTGCATCCTGTCAATGTCACGCTGCAGCCTACAACAGTCAACGACACCTCTAACCCTTGTACCGTCTGCAAACTTGATGACCCATCCTTCAATCTCCTCATCCATGTCATTAATAAAAATTACTAAGACCTCCAGGCAGAATACTTTCCTTCCACTACCACACGCTGTCTTCTGTCGACCAGCCAATTTTGTATCCAGACAGCTAAATCTCCCTTTATCCCATTCCTCCTGACTATCTGAAAGAGCCTACCATGGGGAAACTTATCAAATGCCATGCTGAAGGCCACATACACAACATCCACCACTCGACCCTCATCAACTAGTAGTTCGTAAGTTTGCAAATGATACCAAAATTGATAGTGTAGTGGACAACAAGGAAGGTTTACGTCTCAGTACAATGGGATCAGATGGGCTGTTGGGCAGAGTAGTGGCTAATAGTGCTTAATCTAGAAAAATGTGAGGTGCTGAATTTTGGAAATGCAAGTCAGAGCACTTAATGGAAAGGTCCTGGGGAGTGTTGCAGAACAAAGAGACCTCGGATTGCAGGTTCATAGTTCCTTGAAAATTGAATTACAGTTAGACAGAATAGTGTAGAAGGCATTTGGTACGCTTGCCTTTGTTGGTCAGTGCTTTGGCTAAATGAATTGGGAGGTCATGTTGCTGCTGTACAGCACATTGGTTCGCCACTTTTGGAGTACCGCATTCAATTCTGCTCTCCCATATATCGGAAAGATATTGTGAATCCTGAAGGGAGTCAGGAACGTTTTGCAAGGATGTTGCTAGGAGTTGAGCTACAGGGAGAGGCTGAGTAGGTTGGGTGATTTTACTTGGAACATGAGGGGCATATAAAGGGTGAATAACCAAGATCTTTTCACCAAAATGAGAGAGCATGGATTTCAGGTGAGAAGGGAAAGATTTTGTTTTAAAATAACCACAGGAGCCGCTTTTTCACATAGAGACGCGTGCATATGTGGAATGAACTGCCACAGGAGGTTGTGAATGCTGTTACAAATGCAACATTTAAAAGGCATTTGGATGGGTACATGAAGAGGAAGTGTTTGGAGCAATATGGGACAAATGCTGGCAAATGGGACTAGTTTAATTGAGGATATCTCATGGGCGTGGACGAGTTAGATAGAAGGATTTGTTTCCATGCTGTGCATGCCCGAGACTCTATGACTCGGTCTGACGTCACACCAATATCCCATTAATTCATCAATCCCGGAAATACCAGCTTATGTTACCAGATGCGATCGAAATGTCTTCATTTCAGCATTCTGAAACCTGCGATCACATCCTCCCATAACACTGTCTCTGAGTCTCTCTCCCTCTGTGTATTTCCCAAATCCCTCCCTTTTTTGTATTATACTGTATCCCCACCATCCAGTTTTAATTGTCCAGTTTTAATGTCAATAATTGTCCTAAATCTTTCCCTGGCCTTGAATGTTGCTCACCCAAGAGCATCAGCCTCCGACATTAAGAAGTTTTGAAACAATGTTCAAAAGGCATAGCTTGCGTTTTCTTTGACTTCCCGTTGTCATGCCCTGTGCTCCATTTTCGATAGTGGGGTTTCAACAGTTTTGAAGCACATCTTTATAATTTGTTCTTTGTCTATCCACGGAATGCCTGTATTAGTCACTCTCTGCTGATTATGTGCTCAGTAACATGAGGAATCCCCACCACTGTTATAGATTATGACCAGGCTTTTCACTTCCGTTTGAGTGATATTTGACTTAATTCTAGTTTTGGAACATTAGTGAAGGCTGCGTTTTAAGCTGCTGTGGACATTCATGAAAGCCAAAGGCTTTAGTGACCACCCAGGATGAGTCAAGTGGATTGTATTTACGGCATCTGAGTTTACGACATGACCAACAAATGAAGCAGAGGCTGCAGGAAGAAGAATCTCTATAAAACGAATGAAGAAGTCACAATCAGATCAGCGACGCTCTCAGAGAATGTTGGAGGAGGTTTGAATGGGTTATTCATGCAAATGCTTCAAATTTCTGTTAGTAACAAGCCAATTTCCCTTTTCTCGAGTGTCTCATACTGATAAGGAGTGAGTCACCTCCTCAAAAGGTTACAGGATCCAGGGGACTCACTAGCCTCCAGGTTTTCCTGTATCCCAGACTCGAGCAGTTGAATGACTGCCTCCAGTTCCTGTTTCCCGCTCTCGAGCTCTGTGTGACTGCTTCATCTTCCTGTGCCCACTCTCAAGCAGTTGAATGACTGCCTCCTATCGCTGGGTGAAAATCTCGAGCAATCGAATGACTTCCGAAAGTCACTGGGTACCAGTCTCGAGCAGTTGAATAACACCCTCCTGCATCCGAGTCATGCTCATGAGTAACATCCCAGTCTCGAGCAGTAGAGTGACAGACTCCTATTCCTTTGCCCAGGGTTTGCGAAAATAGATATCCTCCTCCAGCCCCTGATTAAAAAGCTCCAATAACAGTGTGCTGCCCTTCTGCTCCTGAGTAACAGGCTCCAAGAGCTGTGTCCTCCCTTCCACTGCCCCTGACTAACAGGGTCCAATAAATATTGCTCTCCTCCTGCTGCCCTGAGTAACAGGCTCCAATAGCTGTATGCACTACTCCTGATTCCCCTGATTAACAAGCTCCAATAGCTGTGAGCTGTCCTGCTGCTCATGAGTATCAGGTTCCCATAGCTGTGTGCTCTCCTCCTGTTTCGCAGCAGTAAAATGCTCCAATAGCTGTGTGCTCTCCTCATGCTGCCCCTTAGTAACAGGCTCCAATATCTGTGTAATCTCCTCCTCCTGCTCCTGAGTAACAGGCTCCAATAACTGTGTGATCTCCTACTGCTGCCCTGCGTACCAGGCTCCAATATCTATTTACTTACCTCCTGCTGTTCCCGAAAAATAGGCTAAATAGCTGTGTGCTATCCTGCTGCCGCTAAGTAACAGGCTCCAATACCGATGCGCACTCCTCTGCTGCCACTGAGTAACAGGTTGCAATAGCTGTGTGCTCTCCTGCTGCTGCTGCTCAGTAACATGCACCAAGAGCTGAGTACTTTCCTCCTGCTGCCTCTGAGTAACAGGCTCCAATAGCTGTGTACTCTCCGCCTGCCCCTGAGTCGCAGGTTCCAATAGCTGTGTGTTCCCCTTCTCTTTTTCCTCACTAACAAGGCCTAACCGCTGTGTACTCAACGTCCGCTGTTCCTGAGTAATAGGTTCCAATAGCTGTGTGATCTCCTCCTGTTGCTCGTGATTACCAGACGCCAATACCTGTGCACTTTCCTCCTGTTGGTCCTGTGACACAGGCTACAAAAGCTGTGTGCTCTCCTGCTGCGCCGAGTAAAAGGCTCCAATAGCTGTGTGCTCTCCAATATGCCACTGAGTAATAGGTTCCAATAGCTGTATGCATCCTCCTGCTCCAACTGAGTAACAGTTTCCAATAGCTGTGTACTCTCCTCCTGCCCCTGAGTACAAGGCTCCAATACATGTGTACACTCCTACTGCTGCCCTTGAGTAGGAGGTTCTAATAGCTGTGTGCTGTCCTGATGCCACTGAGGAACAGGGTCCAATAGCTGCATGCTCTTTTGCTGCCTCTCAGTAACAGGCTCCATTAACCGTGTGCTCTCCTACTGCTGCCACTCAGTAACAGTCTCCCATAGCGGTATACTCTCCTGCCGCTGCTGAGCCAAAGGCTCCAACAGCTGTGTGCTGCCCCCAGAGAGCAGTGGGGGCCTAGTCTCTGGATTCATTTAAGAAAGAGTTATATAGAGCTCTCAAGGATAGTGGAATCAAGTGTTATGGAGATAAGGCAGGAAGAGGATACTGATTAGGACTGATCAGCCATGATCATATTGAATGGCGGTGCAGGCTCGAAGGGGTAAATGGCCTACTCCTGCACCTATTGTCTATTGTCTATTGTCTGTCCTTGTCCTGCCTTCCCTGAGAAAATGTCTCCCATAGCGGTGTGCTCTCCTGCTGCTCCTGAACAAAAGACTCCAACAGCTGTGTGCTGTCCTCCTCCTTCTCCTGAGTAACAGGCTCAAATACCTGTGGGCTCTCCTCCTCCTGCCCCTATGTACCATACTCCAATAGCTTTGTGCACTGGTGCTGCTGCCATGGAGTAACAATTTCCAACAGCCGTTTACATGACTCTTACTGCACCTGAGTAACAAGCTCCAACAGCTGTCTGCTCTCCTGCTGCCACTGAGTAACAGGCTCCAATAATTGTGTGCTGTTCTGCTGCCCTTGAGTAACAGGCTTCAATAGTTGTGTGCTCTCCTCCTGCTGCCCCTGAGTACAAGCCTCCAAAAGCTGTGTGTTCTCCTGCTGCCCCGACTAACATGCTACAATAGCTGTGTACTCTCCTGCTTCTGCTCCGGAGTAACAGGCTCCAATAGCTGTTTGCTTTACTCCTGTTGCCCCTCAGTACCAAGCTCCAATTGCTATGCACTCTACTCCTCCTGCCCCTATGTACCACTCTCCAATAGCTTTGCACGCTGTTGCTGCTGCCATGGAGTAACAATCCCAAACAGCCGTGTACATGACTCCTGCTGCCCCTGAATCACAGGCTCCGGTAGCTGTGTAATCTCCTCCTGCTGACGCTGAGTACCAGTCTCCTATGCCTGTGTGCTCTCCTGATGCCCCTGTGTACCAGGCTCCTATGCCTGTGTGCTCTCCTGCTGCCCCTGAGTAATATGCTGCAATAGCTTTGTACTCTCCTCCTGCTGCTCCTGAGTAACAGGTTCCAATAGCTGCTTCCTTTCCTCCTGTTGTCCCTCAGTGCCAGGCTCCAATAGCTATGCACTCTACTCCTGCTACCCCTGTGTACCACGGTCCAATAGCTTTGTGCGCTGTTGCTGCTGTCACGGAGTAACAATCTCCAACAGTCATCTACATGAATCCTGCTGCCACTGAGTAACAGGCTCCAATAGTTGTGTGCTCTCCTGCTGCTGCTCTCGAGTCACAGGTTCCAATAGTGTGTACTTTCTTACTTTTGTCCCTGAGTAACAGGCACTAATACCTGTGTACTCTCTTACTGCTGCCCCTGAGTAACAGGCTCTAATAGCTGTGCAGTCTCCTGCTGCTGCTGAGTAAGAGGTAACAATAGTTGTGTGCGCTCCTGCTGCTGCACCTAAGAAACAGGCTCCAATAGCTTAATGCACTCCTCCTGCTCCTGAGTATGAAACTCAAATAGTTGATTTCACTCCTCCGGTTGTTGCTGAGTAACAGGCTCCAATAGCTGTGTGCTCTTCTGCTGATTCTGAGTAGCATGGTCCAATAGCTCTGTGCACGCCTCTTGCTGATTAACAGGAACGAGAATCTGTGTCCTCAACCTCTGCTGCCAAGGAGTAACAAGCTTAAATAACTGTGTGCCCTCCTGCTACCACCGAGTACCAGGCTTCAATATCTGTGTACTCTCTTATTGTTGTCCTTGAGTAACAGGCTCTAATAGCTATGTGCTCTCCAACTGCTCCTTAATACCAGGCACCTATAGGTGTGTGCTCTTCTCCTGCTGCCCTGAGTAGTCGGCTCCAATAGCTGTGTGCTGTCCTGCTGCCTCTGAGAAACAGGCTCCAAAACCTGTGTACTCTCCTCCTGTTGTCCCTGAGTAACAGGCTCTAATAGCTGTGTGCTCTCCAGCTGTCCCTAAGTACCAGTCTCAAATGGCTGTGTGCTGTCCTGCTGCTGCCCCTGAGTAACAGGCTCCAATACCTGTGTGCTCTCCTGCTGCCTCTGAGTAAGAGGCTCATACAGCTGTGTGCTCTCCTCTTGTCCCTGAGTAATAAATGTGTACTCTCCAGCTGCTTCTGAGTAACAGGTTCCAATAGCTGTGAACTTTACTCCTGCTGCTCCTGAGTAACAGGCTGCAATAGCTGCATGCTCCCCTGCTGCATCTGAGTACCAGGCTCCAACAGGTGTTGACGATCCTCCTGCTGCCCCTGAGTGAGAGGCTCCATTAGATGTGTGTTCCCCTCCTGTTTCCACGTAGTAACAAGCTCCAATAGCTCTGTGCTCTTCTGCTGCCTTTGAGTAACAGGCTGCAATAGCTGTGCACTCTCTTCCTTTTGTCCCCGAGTAACCGGCTCCAATAGCTTTGTGCTCTCCTCCTGCAGCCCCTGAGTAAGACGCTACCATAGCTGGTTGCTCTCCTCCTGCGGCTCCTGACTAACAGGCTCCAATAGCTGTGTTCGCCTGCAGTCCCTGAGTGACAGGCTCCAATACCTGTGTGCTCTCTTGCTGCTCCAGACCAAAAGGCTCCAACAGCTGTATGCTTTCCTGTTGCTTCTGAGTAACGGTCGACAATAGCTGTGCGCTCTCCTCCTGCACCGAATCACAGGCTCAGGTAGCTGTCAACACTCCTCCTCCAGCTCCTGAGTAACAGGCTCCA
>NW_025215183.1:0-22497 GCF_004010195.1 Chiloscyllium plagiosum | reverse complement strand
AGATGTGTTGTCCCAGTCGAAATGGTGGTTTTATTCATCCGTGTGTAGGGCTAAGAGGGAGAGAGGGTCGTGTCTTTTTGTGGCTAGCTGGTGTTCGTGTATCATGGTGGCTAACTTTCTTCTTGTTTGTCCTACGTAGTGTTTGTGGCAGTCCTTGCATGGAATTTTGTAGATGACGTTGGTTTTGTCCATGGGTTGTACTGGGACTTTTAAGTTTATTTTTTTTGTTTGAGTGTTGGTCAGTTTGTGTGCTACTACGATTCCGAGGGTTCTTAGTACTGTGGCTGTCATTTTTGAAACTTCTGTCATTTCTGAAATAAACTCGCATTCCTGGACATCAAAGTCGAAAGAAAGAACAACGGAGAACTACAAACCTGCGTATACAGAAAATCGATAAACACTGACCAAATACCTAACTACACCATCAACCATCCCAACACACACAAACGAAGCTGCATCAGAACACTGTTCCAACGAGCCACCACACACTGCAGTAGAGACGAATTTCGGAAAACAGAGAACCACCTATACAACATACTCAAGAAGAACGGATACTCAAAAAATACAGTGCGCAGATTCCTCAAGAACAAACCACGACAAGCAGACCAAACACAGCCATAAACCATAACCACCTTACCATGCACCAAAGACGTTGGGAACTCTCGCCCGTTTGCTCTTGAGTAACAGGCTCAGAAAGGTGTGCGCTCTCCACCTGCTGCTACATTGTAACAGGTACCAATAGGTCTGTGCCCGCTTCATCCTGCCGCGGCGTACCTAGCTCCACTAGCTGTGTGCTCTCCTGCTGCCACTGAGTAGCAGCCTCCAATTGCTGTATGCTGTCCTCCTGTTGTCGCTGAATAAGAAGCTCTAAAACCTGTGTGCTGTCCTGCTGCTCCTGAGTATCAGGCAGCAATGACTGTGGAGTCTAGTCCTGCTGCCCCTGAGTACCAGGCTGTCATAGCTGCTTGTTCTCCTGCTGCTGCCGCTGAGTAACAATCTCCAACAGCCGTGTGGTCTCCTCCTGCTTCTACTGAGTAACAGGCTTCAATAGCTGTATGCTCTCCTGCTGCTGCCACAGAGTAACAATCTCCAACAGCTGTGCACTCTCCTCCTGCTGCCCCTGAGTATTAGGCTCCAACAGCTGTGTGCTCTCCTGCTGCCCCTCCGTAACAGGCTTCGATAATTGTGAGCACTCGTGCCTCTACTCCCAAGTCACACTCTCCAATAGCGGTGTGCTCTCCTCCTGCTCCTGAGTAGCAAGCTACAACAGTTAGGTGCACTCCTCCGGTTGCTCCAATAGGCTCCAATTGCTGTGTGACCTCTTTCTGCTGTTCCTGATTAACAGGATCCAACTCTGATCTCTTCACCCTTCAGGAACTCTGCCTGTATTCCTGATGAAGGGCTTTTCCAGAAACGTCGATTTTACTACTTCTCGGATGCTGCCTTAACTGCTGTGCTTTTCCAGCACCACTCTAATCTAGACACTAACAGGATCCAATACCCATGTGCTTTCCTCCTGCTCCCATGTAACAACCTCTAAGATCTGGGTTCTCTCCTCTGGTTGCGCCTGAGAAACAGGCTCCAATAGTTGTGTCCTCTCCACCTGCTGCTCCTGTGTAACAGGCTCCATTAGCTGTGTGCTCTCCTGCTGCCACTGAGTAAAAGGCTCCAACAGCTGCGTACTGTCCTCCTGTTGTCGCTGAATAAGAGGTTCTAATAACTGTGTGCTCTCCTGGTGCAGCCCATGGGTAATATGCTTCAATAGCTGCGTCCCCTTCTCCTGCTGTTCCTGACTAACAGGATCCAATAGCTGTGTGATTTCCTCCTGCTCCTGAGTAGCAAACCCCAATAGCTGTGTGCTCTCCTCTGCTGGTCCTGAGTAATATGCTCCAATATCTGTGTGCTCTCCTCCTCCAGCTTCTGTATTACTGTCTCCAATAGCTCTTTGCTTTACTCCTGTTGCCCCTCAGTGCAAGGTCCCAATAGCTGTGTACTCTGTTCCTATTATCCCTGAGAAACAGGCTGCAATAGCTGTGTGCTCTTCTGCTATTGTCCCTGAATGACTGTCTCTAATAGCTGTGTTCTCTTCTGATGCTCCTGAGTAACAGGGTTAAATAGCTGCGTGCGAACCTGCTGCTTCTGCATAACAGGGTCGAATACCTGTGTGCTCTCCTCCTACCCCTGATTAACAGCCTCCCATAGCTGTGTGCTCTCCTGCTACTGCTGTAAAACAGGCTGCAATAGCTGTGTGCTCTATTCCTGCCGATGAGTAAGAGGATCCAATTCCTATGTGCTCTCCTGCTGCCCCTGAGTAACAGACAGCAATATCTGTGTTGTCACCTTCTGCTCCTGAGGGGCTTTCATAGCTGCATTTTCTTCTGCTGACCTTGAGCACTAGGCTCCAATAGTTGTGTGCTGTCCTCCTGCTGCCAATGAGACACGGGTTCCAATAGGTGTGTGCCCTCCTCCTGCTGCTGCTGAGTAACAGGCTCCAATAGTTGTGTGCTCTCCTGCTGCCCCTGAATACCAGTCAACAATAGCTTTGTGCTCTCCTCCTGCTGTTCCTGACTAACAGGCTCCCAAAACGGTGTGCTCTCCTGCTGCTTCTGAGCAAAAGGCTCCAACAGCTCCTAAAAATCAGGGTCCAATATCTGTGTACTCTCTTCCTCCAGCTCCTGTGTTACAGTATTCAATAGCTCTTTGTATTATTCCTGTTGCCCCTCAGTACCAGGCACCAAAAGCTGTGCACTCTCCTGCTGCACCTGGGTACCTGGCTTTGATCTCTGATTTCTGTGTGCTCTCCTGCTGCTGCTTCCGAGCCACTGGCACCAATAGCTCTGTGCTCCCATCCTGCTGCCCCTGAGTAATGTACTCCAATATAATGCACTCCTGCTGCTGCTTCTGAGTAATTGCATCCAATAGATGTGTGCACAGCTCCTGCTGCGCCTGAGTAACAGGCTCTAATATCTGTGTGCTCTCCTTCTACCTCTGAGTAACAGGTTCCAATCGCTGTTTACTCTGCTCCTATGGTCCCTGAGTAACAGGCTCCAATAGCTGCGTGCTCTGCTCCTGCTCCTGAGTAACAGGCTCCAATCGCTGTGTGCTCTCCTGTTGCTGCTCCTGAGTAACAGATTCCAATGGCTTTGTACTGTCCTGCTGCTGCTGAATAACTTGGACCGATAGCTGTGTGCTCTCCTCCTGCCCTGAATCACTGGATACAATAGCCGTGTTCCCTCCTCCCCTGCCCCGACAGACAGGCCACAACATCTGTGTGCTCCCCTCCTGCTGCTGCTGAGTAACAGGCTCAGCACTCTCCTCTACTTGTCCCTGGGTAACAGGCTCAAATATCTGTGTTCCCTCCTCCGGCTGCTCCTGAGTAACTGGCTCCAATATCTGAAAGCTCTCCTGCTGCCACTGTGCAAAAGGTTCCCAACGATGTGTGCTGTTCTGTCGTCTCTGAGTAACAGGCTCGAGCAGCTGTGTCCGCTAATCCTGCTGTTCCTGACGAAAAGGATCCAACAGGTGTGTACTCTCCACCTGCTGCTCCTGAGTAACAGGATATAATAGCTGTGCGCTGTCCTGCTTCTCCTGAATAATAGGTTCCAATCGTGTTGTGCTCTCCGCCTGCTGCGTCTGAGTAACAGGGTCGAATAGTTTTGTGCTCTCCTCCTGCTGCTGAGCAACAGACTCCAATAGATTAGATTAGATTAGATTAGATTACTTACAGTGTGGAAACAGGCCCTTCGGCCCAAC
This sequence comes from Chiloscyllium plagiosum, assembly GCF_004010195.1. NCBI lineage: Eukaryota > Metazoa > Chordata > Chondrichthyes > Orectolobiformes > Hemiscylliidae > Chiloscyllium > Chiloscyllium plagiosum. The sequence goes on along the minus strand of NW_025215183.1, from coordinate 18,744 downwards.
AAGTCCACGCCGACCCGCCGAAGCGTAACCCACCTAGACCCATTCCCCTACATTTACCCCTTCACCTAACACTAAGGACAATTTAGCATGCCCAATTCGCCTAACCTGCACATTTTTTGGATTGTGGGAGGAAACCGGAGCACCCGGAGGAAACCCACGCAGACACTGGGAGAATATGCAAACTCCACACAGTCAGTCACCTGAGGCGGGAATTGAACCCGTGTCTCTGGTGCTGTGAGGCAACAGTGCTAACCACTGTGCCACCGTGCCATCCACCAATTACATTGTGGAAACAGGCCCTTCAGCCCAACAAGTCCACACCAACCTGCCGAAGCGCAACCCACCCATACCCCTACATTTACCCCTTACCTAATACTACGGGCAATTTAGTGTGACCAATTCACCTAACCTGCACATCTTTGGACTGTGGAAGGACACCGGAGCACCCGGAGGAAACCCACGCAGACACTGGGAGAATATGCAAACTCCACACAGTCAGTCGCCTGAGGTGGGAATTGAACCCGGGTCTCTGGTGCTGTGAGGCAGCAGTGCGAACCACTGTGCCACTGTGCCACCGTGCCGCCCGTACTCTCCTCCAGATTTCCCTAAGTAATAGGCTCCAATAGTTGTGTGCTCTCCTCCTGCTGCTCCTGAGTAACAGGCTCCAATAACTGCGTTCTCTCCTATTGTTGCTGAGTAACAAGGTCGAATAGCTGTGGGCTCTCCTCCTGCCCCGGAGTCATAGTCTTACATAGCTTTGTGCTCTCCTCCTTCTGCTGCTGAAAAAACTGCTATTGCAGTGTGCTCTCCTCCTGCTCCTGAGTCACAGGATACAATACCTGTGTTCTCTCCGCGTCCTGTCCCTGAGTGACAGGCACCAATGACTGTGTGTTCTCCTGCTTCCACTGAGTAACAAACTACAACACCTGTGTGCTCTCCTCCTGCTCCTGCGTAAAAGGCTCCGAGAGTTGTGTGCTCTCCTCCAGCTCCTGAGCAACAGGGCCAATATCTGTGTATTCTCCTCCTCCAGCTTCTGTGTTACAGTCTCAAATAGCTCTTTGCTCTACTCCTGTTGCCCCTCACAATAGCTGTGCACTCTACTACTGCTGCTCCTGAGTAACAGGTTCCAATAGCTGCATGCTCACCTACTGACTCTGGGAACCAGGCACCAAAAGCTGTGTACTGTCCTCCTTTTGGCACGAGTAACAATGTCCACTCGCTGTGTGCTCTCCTGCTGCCTTTGAGTAAAAGGTTCCAATAGGTGTGCACTGTCTTCCTGTTGTCCCCGAATAACCAGCTCCAATTGGCGCATCCTGTCCTCCTGCTTCCCTTGAGTAAGAGGCTCCAATAGATTTGTGCTCTCTTCCTGCAGCCCCTGAGTAAGAGGCTACAGTAGCTGTGTGCTCTCCTCCTGTGGTCCTGAGTAACAGTTTCTAATAGCTGTGTTCGCCTGCTGCCCCTGAGTGACAGGCTTCAACAGCTGTGTGCTCTCCTCCACCTTCCGCTGAGTGTCAGGCTCCAAGAGCTGTGTGCTCTCCTCCTGCCACTGAGTCATAGGCTCAGGTAGCTATGTACAGTCCTCCTCCAGCTCCTGAGTAACAGCCTGCAATAGCTGTTTGCTTTACTCCTGCTGTCCCTGAGTGCCAGGCTTCGCAGCTATGTGCTCTGCTGCAGCCGCCACTGAGTAACAATCTTCAACAGCCGTGTACACTCCTCCCTTTGTCCCTGATTAATAGGCTCCAACAGCTGTGTGGTCTCCTGCTTCCACTGAGTAACAAGCTCCAAGATCTGTGCGCACTACAGCCTCTACTCCCAAGTCACACGCTCCAATAGTTGTGTGCTCTCCTCTTGCTGCCCCTGAGTGACCGGTTCCAATAGCTGTGTGCTCTCCTCCTGCAGCTCCGGAGTAACAGGCTCTGATAACTGTGTGCCCTCTTCTAGCTGTTCCACATTAACAGGATCTAATAGCTTTGTGGTCTCCTCATGCTGTCCAGGGGCAACAATTGTCAATAACCGTGTGCAATCCTGCTGCCATTAAGGAACAGGCTCCAATATCTGCGTACTGTCCCCCTGCTGTCGCTGAAGAAGAAGCTCTAATAGCTGTTTGCTCTCCTGGTGCAGCCCCTGAGTAACAGGCTCCAATTGCTGTGTCCCCTCTTCCTGCTGTTTCTGATTAACAGAATCCAATACCTGTGTGCTTTCCTCCTTCTCCAGAGTAACAATTTCCAATAGCTGGGTATTCACCTCTGGTTGCTCCTGAGTTGCACTCACCAATAGCTGTGTGTTCTCCTCCTGCTGCTCCTGAGTAACAGGTTCCAATAGCTGTGTGCTCTCCTCCTCCAGCTTCTGTGATACTGTCTTCAATAGCTCTTTGCTTTACTCCTGTTGCCCCTCAGTACAAGTCTCCAATAGCTGTGTATTCTGCTCTTACTGTCCCTGAGTAACAGGCTCCAATAGCTGTGTGCTCTGTCCCTATTGTCCCTGAGTAACAGACTCTAATCGCTTTGTGCTCTCCTGATGCTCCTGAGTAACTGGCTCCAATAACTGTGTGCTATCCTGCTGCTTCTGAGTAACAGCGTCGAATCCCTGTGTGCTCTCCTCCTGGCCTTGATTAACAGCCTCCCATAGCTGCGTGCTCTCCTGCAGCTTCTGCTGCTGCTGTAAAACAGGCTGCAATAGCTGTGTGCTCTATTCCTGACGCTGAGGTACAGTTTTCAATAGCTGTGTGTTCTCCTTCTCCTTCCCCTGAGTTTCAGGTTTCAATACCTATGTGCTCCCCTGCTGCCCTTGAGTAACGGACACCAATATCTGCGTGTTCTCCTCTTACTCTGCAGGGACTCTCATTGCTACATGTTCTTCTGCTGACCGTCAGCACCAGGCTCCAATAGCTGTGCGGTGTCCTCCTGCTGCCAATCAGTAACAGGCTTCAATAGATATGTGCTCTCTTCCTGTTGCTGCTGAGTAACAAGTTCCAATAGCTGCATTCTTATCCTTCTGTCCCTAAGTAACAAGCTGAAATAGCTATGTGCTCTCCTGCCGCCCCTGAATATCAGCCACTGATAGTTTTGTGCTCTCCTCCTGCTACCCTGAGTAACAGGCTTCAATAGTTGTGAGTTCTTCTCCTGCTGACCCTAGATACCAGGCACCAATAACTGTGTGTCTCCGATGGCTGTCTGCTGTCTTGCTGCTGCTCCCGAGTCACAGGCACCAACAGTTCTGTGCTCCCATCGTGCTGGCCTTGAGTAACGCACTCTAAAAGCTGTTTGCTCTCCTCCGGTTGCTCCTGAGTTACAAGCTCCAATAGCTGGGCACTCTACTCCGGTTGGTCCTGAGTAACAGGTTCAATAGCTGTGTGCTCTTCTGTTGCTGCTCCTGAGTAACTGGCTCCAATAGCTGTGTGCATTCCTCCTCCTCCTGAGTAACAACCTCCAATAGCTAGGTTTTCTCCTTTGCTTGCTCTTGAGTAACAGGCCCGAATAGTTGTGCGCTCTCCAGCTGCTGCTACTGTGTAACAAGCTTCAGTAGCTGTGTGCTCTCCTCCTGCTATCGCGGAGTAACACTTTACAATAGCTGTGTGCTCTCCTGCTGCCACTGAGTAACAGGATCCAATAGCTGTGAACTGTCCTCCTGTTGTCGCTGAATAAGAGGCTCTAATATCTGTTTACTCTCCTGCTGTTCCTGAGTAACAGGCATAAACGGCCGTGCACTCTACTCCTGCTACCCCTGAGTACCAGGCTGTCATAGCTGTTTGTTCTCCCGCTGCTGCCGCTGAGTAACAATCTCCAACAGCCGTGTTCAGTCCTCCTGCTTCCACTGGGTAGCAGCCACCAAGAGCTTTTTTTAGATTAGATTACTTACAGTGTGGAAACAGGCCCTTCGGCCCAACAAGTCCACACCGACCCGCCGAAGCGCACCCACCCAGACCCATTCCCCTACATTTACCCCTTACCTAACACTACAGGCAATTTAGCATGGCCAATTCACCTGACCCTGCACATTTTTGGAGTGTGGGAGGAAACCGGAGCACCCGGAGGAAACCCACGCAGACACGGGGAGAATGTGCATACTCCACACAGTCGGTCGCCTGAGGCGGGAATTGAACCCGGGTCTCTGGCGCTGTGAGGCAGCAGTGCTAACCACTGTGCCACCGTGTGCTCTCCTCCTGCCCTTGATGAACAGCCTCCCATAGCTGTGTGCTGCTCCAGAGTAACAATCTCCAAAAGACGTGCACTCTCCTCCCGCGGCCCCTGAGTAATAGGCGCCGATAATTGTGTCCACTCCTGCCTCTACTCCCAAGTCACACGCTTCAATAGCTGTGTCCTCAACCCCTGCTGCCCCTGAGTACTAGCTCTCCTTCTGCTGCTCCTTTCTAACAGGCTCCAACTGCTGTGTGCCCTCTTCCTGCTGTTCATAATTAACAGGATCCAATACCCGTGTGCTTTCCTCCTGCTCCCGTGTAACAACCTCCAATAGCTGGGTGCTCTCCTCTGGTTGCGCCAGGGTAATAGGCTCCAACGGTTGTGTGCTCGCCACCTGCTGTTCCTGTGCAACAGGCTCCATTAGTTGTGTACTCTCCTCCTGCTGAACCGGGGTAATAATCTCCAATAGCTATGTGCTGTCCTGCTGCCACTGAGTAATAGGCTCCAAAGGTTGCGTACTGTCCTCCTATTATCGCTGAATAAGAGGCTCAAATAGCTGTGTCCTCTCCTGCTTCTGCCCCTGAGTAACAGGCTCCAATACATGTGTCCCCTCTTTCTGCAGTTCCGAATTAAGAGGATCCAATAGCTCTGTGCTTTTCTCCTGCTCCTGAGTAACAACCTCCAATAACTGGATACTCTCATCTGGTTGCTCCTGAATAAGGCGACTGACTGTGTGGAGTTTGCACGTTCTCCCCATGTCTGCGTGGGTTTCCTCCGGGTGCTCCGGTTTCCTCCCACAATCCAAAAATGTGCGGGTCAGGTGAATTGGCCATGCTAAATTGTCCGTAGTGTTAGGTTAAAGGGGTAAATGTAGGGGTATGGGTGGGTTGCGCTTCGGCGGGTCGGTGTGGCCTTGTTGGGCCGAAGGGCCTGTTTCCACACTGTAAGTAATCTAATCTAATCTAATCTAATCTAATCTAATCTAATCTAATCTAATCTAATCTAATAACAGGCACCGATAGCTTTGTGCTCCCCTCCTGCTGCTCCTGAGTAATAGGCTCCATTAGCCGTGTGCTCTCCTCCTCCAGCTCCTGAGTAACGGTGTCCAAGACCTGTGTACTCTCCTCCTCCAGCTCCTCCTGTGTAACAGGCTCCAATAGCTGTGTACTGTCCTCCTGTTGCCCCTGAGTAAGAGGCTCGAATAGATGTGTGCTCCCCTCCTGTTGCCACGGAGGAACAATCTCCAATAGCTGTGAGCTCTACTGCGGTCTTTGCGTAACAGGTTCCAATTGCTGTGCACTCTCTTCCTGAACTCCCAGAGTGCCGGTTCCAAAAGCTGTGTCCTACCCTCCTGCTTGCCCTGAGTAACAGGCACCAATAGCTTTGTGCTCTCTTCCTGCAGCCCCTGACTAAGAGGCTCCAATAGCTGTGCACTCTCTTCCTGTTCTCCACGAGTAAGCGGCTCCAATAGCTGTGTCCTGGCCTCCTGCAGCCCCTGAGTAACAGGCTTCAATAGTTGTGTTCGCCTGCTGCTCCAGAGCAAAAGGCTTCAACAGCTGTGTGCTCTTCTCCACCTGCCGTTCAGAGTCAGGTTCCAATAGCTGTGTGTTCTCCTGTTCCTCCTGAGTAACAGGTTCCATTAGCTATGTGCTCTCCTCCTGCCCCTGAGCCGCAGGCTCCGGTAGCTATGAACACTCCTCCTCCAGCTCCTGAGTAACTGACTCCAATAGCTGTTTGCTTTATTCCTGCTGCCCCTGAGTGCCAGGCTTCACAGGTTTGTGCTCTGCTGCTTCCAATGATAACAGACTCCAATAGCAGTGTGCTCTCCTCCTGCTCCTGGGTGACAAGATCCAATAGTTGATTACACTCATCCGATTACTCCTGATTAACAGGCTCTAACAGTTGCGCGCTCTCTTGCTGCAGCTGCGGTGTAACAGGCTCCGATCTCTGTGTGCTCTCCTCCTGTTGTTCCGTGGTAACAGGATCCGAGAGCTGCGTGCTCTGTTCCTTCTCCTGAGTGACAAGCTCCAATAGATTGGTACTCTCATCCAGTTGCTCCTGAGTAACAGGATCCAATAGCTGTGTGCTCTCCTTCTGGTGCCCGGGAGTAAAACGCTCCAATACCTGTGTGCTCTCCTGCTGCCACTGCGTAACAGGCTGCAACAGCTGTGTACTCTCACCCTGTTTCCCTGAGTAACAGGCTGCAGTAACTGTGTGCTCTCATCCTGCTCCTGAGTAACAGGCAAAAATAGCTGTGCGCACTCCTCCAGCTGCTCGTGAGTAACGGCCTGCCACAGCTGTGTGCTCTGCTCCTGCTGTTCTGAGTAACAAGTACATAGCCGCAAGGTCTCCTGTTGCCCCTGAGTGCGAAGCTTAAACAGTTGTGTGCACTCCTCCTACTGCTCCTGAGTAACAGGCTCCAATATCTGTGTACTCTCCTGCTACCTCTGAGTTACAGGCTCCAATAGCTATGTACTCTGCTCCTATTGTCCTGAGCAACCGGCTGTAATAGCTGTGTGCTCTCCTCCTGCTCCTGAGTAACATGCTCCACTAACTGTGTGCTCTCGTCCAGCTGCTGCTGAGTAACCGGCTCCAATAGCTACGTGATATCCTGCTGGTTTTGAGTAATAGAGTCCAATACCTGTGTGCTCTTCTCCTGCCCCTGATTAACAGCATCACATAGCTGTGTGCTCTCCTTCTGCTGCTGCTGTGAAACAGTTTCCAATAGCTGTGTGCTCTCCTTCACCTATCCCTGAGTTACAAGTCCTAATATCTATGTGCTCTCCTGCTGCCCCTGAGTAACAGACACCAATATCTGTGTGGTCTCCTCCTGCTCCTGAGGGACTGGCTCCAATAGATTGGTGCTCCCCTCCTCCTGCTATTGAGTAAGTTGCATGTTCTTCTGCTGACCGTTCGTAACAGGCTCCAATAGATCTGTGCTCTCCTCCTGCTGCTGCTGAGTAACAGGCTCCAATAGCTACATGCTCTACTTCTACCCCAGATTAACTGGCTGCAATAGCTGTGTGCTCTCCTGCTGCCCCTGAATATCACCCAACAATAACTTTGTGCTCTCCTTCTACTGCACCTGACTAACAGGCTCCCAAGACCATAGACAATCGGTGCAGGAGTGGGCGGCACCGTGGCACAGTGGTTAGCACTGCTGCCTCACAGCGCCAGAGACCCGGGTTCAATTCCCGGCTCAGGCGACTGACTGTGTGGAGTTTGCACATTCTCCCCGTGTCTGCGTGGGTTTCCTCCGGGTGCTCCGGTTTCCTCCCACACTCCAAAGATGTGCAGGGTCAGGTGAATTGGCCATGCTAAATTGCCCGTAGTGTTAGGTAAGGGGTAAATGTAGGGGTATGGGTGGGTTTCGCTTCGGCGGGTCAGTGTGGACTTGTTGGGCCGAAGGGCCTGTTTCCACACTGTAAAGTAATCTAATCTAATTATGCCCTTCGAGCCTGCACAGCCATTCATTATGATCATGGCTGACCATCCTCAATCAGTATCCTATTCCTGCCATATCTCCATAACCCTTGATTCCACTATCCTTGAGAGCTCTATCCAACTCTTTCGACAACGAATCCAGAGACTGGGCCCCCACTGCCTTCTGTGGCAGAGCATTCCACACACCCATCACTCTCTGTGTGAAGAAGTTTCTCCTCATGTCTGTCCTAAATGGCCTACCCCTTATTTTTAAGCTGTGTCCTCTGGTTCGGCACTCACCCATCAGCGGAAACATGTTTCCTGCCTCAAGAGTCTCCAATCCTTTAATAATCGTCTACGTCTCAATCAGATCCCCTCTCAGTCTTCTATACTCAAGAGTATACAAGCCCAGTCGCTCCAATCTTTCAACATAAGATCGTCCTGCCATTCCAAGAATTGACCTCGTGAACTTATGCTGCACTCCCTCAATAGCTAGAATGTCTTTCCTCAAATTTGGAGACCAGAACTGCACACAATATTCCAGGTGCGGCCTCACCAGAGCCCTGTACAGCTGCAGAAGAACATCTTTGCGTCTATACTTAATCCCTTTTGTTATGAAGGCCAGCATGTTATTAGCTTTCTTCATTACCTGCTGTACCTGCATGCTTGCCTTCATTGACTGGTGTACAAGAACACCCAGATCTCTTTGTATTGCCCCTTTACCTAACTTGACTCAATTTAGGTAGTAATCTGCCTTCCTGCTCTTGCCACCAAAGTGGATAACCATACATTTATCCACATTAAACTGCATCTGCCATGCATCTATCCACTCACCTAACCTACCCATGTCATCCTTTAATCTCTTAACATCCTCCTCACATTTCACCCTGCCACCCAGCTTAGTATCATCAGCAAATTTGCTAATGTTATTACTAATACCATCTTCTATATCATTAATATATATTGTAAAAAGCTGCGGTCCTAGCACTGATACCTGCGGTACCCCACTGGTCACAGCCTGCCATTCCAAAAAGGAGCCGTTTATGACTACTCTTTGTTCCCCGGCAGCCAACCAATTTTCAATCCAAGTCAGTACTTGGCCCCCAGTAATATGCGCCGTAATTTTGCTCACTAACCTCCTATGTGGGACTTTAATCAAAGGCTTTCTGAATGTCCAGGTACCCTACATCCACTGGATCTCCCTTGTCCATCTTCAGAGTTACATCCTAAAAGAATTCCAGAAGATTAGCCAAGCATGATTTCCCCTTCAAAAATCCATGCTGACTCTGATCTATCCGGTTTGCTCTCCTCCTGCTCCTGAGCAAAAGGCTCCAACAGCCGTGTGCTCTCCTACCCCTATCGCTTAGCTACGGTCTCCAATAAGTGTGCGCTCTCCTGCTGCTCCTGAGGAACAGGCTCCAAGAGCTGTGTACTCTCCTCCTGCTGACCCTGGGTACCAGGCTCCAATGCCAGTGTTCTCTCCTACTGCCTCTGTATAACAGGCTTCAATAGCTGTGAGTTCTTGTCCTGCCGACACTGGGAGCCAGGCACAAATAGCTGTGTGCTTGCCTGCTGCCCCTGAGTGACAGGCTCCAATCGATGTGTACCATCCTCCTGCTACTCCTGAGTAACATGCTCCAATAGCTGTGTGCTCTTCTCGTGTTGTCCCTTGTTACCAGGCTCCAATAGTTGTATAATCATCGCCTGCAGCTCGTGAGAAACAGCTCCAATACCTGTGTGCAATCTTGCTGCCCCTGAATAAGATGCTCCAAAAGTTGTGTGCTGTCCTGCGCCAGCTCCTGAGTGACAGGGTCCATTATCTGTGTACTCTCCTCCTCCAGTTCCTGTGTTACACTATCCAATCGGTCTTTGCTTCATTCCTGTTGTTCCTCAGTATCAGGCACCAATATCTGTGCACTCTCCTCCCGCTGCACCTGGGTACCAGGTTCCGATGGCTGTGTGCTGTCCTGCTGCTGCTCCCGAGTCACAAGCACCAATAGTTCTATGCTCCCATCATGCTGGACCTGAGTATCGCACTCTAAAAGCTGTGTGCTTTCCTCCTGTTCCTGAGTCACAAGCTGCAATAGCTGGTTACATTCCTCCGGTTGCTCCTGAGTAACAGTCTCCAAAAGCTCTGTGCTCTCCTCCTGCTGCTGCTCCTGAGTAACTGGCTCCAATAGCTGTGTGGTCTCCTGCTGCTGGTCCTGATTAACCAGATACAATAGCTGTGTGCATTCCTCCTCCTCCTGAGTAACAACCTCCAATAGCTGAGTACTCTCCTCCGGATGCTCTTGAGTAACATGCACAAATGGCTGTGCACTCTACTCCTGCTCCCCCTGGGTACCAGGCTATAACAGCTGTTTGTTCTCCTGGTGCTACTGCTGAGTAACAATCTCCAACAGCCGTGTTCACTCCTCCTGCTTCCCCTGAGATTTTGGCTCGAACAGCTGTGTTGTGTCCTGCTGCCACTGATCAACAGGCTCCGATAATTATGTGCACTCCTGCCTCTACGCCGAAGACACATGCTCCAATATCTGTGTGCTCCCCTACTGCTGCCCCTGGGTAACGGGCTCCAATAGCTGTGTGATCTCCTTCTGCTCCCCAGGAACAAGCTCCAAGAGCTGGGTACACTTCTCCGGTTACTCCTGAGTAAAAGGCTCCAATAGCTGTGTGCTCTCCACCTCCTGTTTCTGATTAACAGGCTCCAAAAGCTGTTTGCTCTACTCCTGCCCCTGAGTCACACTATGTACACTCCTCCTCCAGCTCCTGAGTAACCGGCTCCAATAGCTGGTTGCTTTACTCCTGCTGCCCCAGAGTGCCAGGCTCCACAGCTGTGTGCTCTGCTGCTGCAACTGATAACAGACTCAATTAGTTGTATGCTCCCCTCCTGCTGTCCCTGAGTATCGGGCTCTAGTAGTTGTGTGCTCTCCGGCTGCTCCTGAGTGACAAGCACCAGTAGTTGACTACACTCATCCTGCTGCTCTGAGAAACAGACTCCAATAGCACCATGCTCTCCTGCTCCCCCTGAGTACTATCCCCATTAGTTGTGTGCTTTGGTCCTACTGCCACTGAGCAACATGCTCTAATAGCTGTGTGATCTCCTGCTGCCACTGCGTAACAGACTCCAATAGCTGTATACTCTCCTCCTGTTGTCCTTAATTAACAAGTTCTAACAGATGTGTGCTCTCCTGATTCCCTGAATACCAGGCTCCATTAGTTGTATTCTCTTTTCTGCTCGTCCTGAGTAACAGGCTCCAATAGGTGTGTACTCTCCTGCCGCTGCTGATTAAAAATCCATTAACTGTGTCCTCGCCTCCTTCCCCTGAGTAACAGACCACCATATCTGTGTGCTCTCCTCCGGCTGCTGCTGACTCACAGGCTCGGATAGTAGCATGCTCTCCTCCTGTCCCTGGGTCACAGACTCCAAGATCTGTGCGCTGTCGTCCATTTGCTCCTGATTAACGGGCTCCAAAACGCGTGTGCTCTCCTCCTGCGCATGAGTAACAGGCTCCAAAACTTCTGCGATCTCCTCCTGCTACACTGAGTAACAGGTTTCAATAACTGCATTCTCTACTGCTGTCCCTGATTACCAGATTCCAATAGCTGTGTGCTCTCCTCCTGTTGCTCCTGTGTCGAAGGCTCCAATAACTGCATGTTCTCCTTTCGCTACGCTGAGTAACAGGCTCCAACAACTGCATGTTCTGCTGCTGCTCCTGAGTACTGGACCACAATAGCTGTGCGCTGCCCTCCTGCTGACCCTGAGTAAATGGCTCCGTTTGCTGTGTGCTCTCCTCCTGCTGCTCCTGAGTAACAGGCTCCAATATTTGTGTGCTCTCCTCCCGCTGCTCCTGAGTGAAAGGCTCCAATAGCTGTGTGCTCTCCTAATGCTACTCCTGAGTAACAGGTTTCAACACTTGTGTGCTCTCCTGCTGCTACTCAGTAACATGCTCCAATAGCTGTGTGCTCTCCGCCTGCTCAACCTGAGTAACAGCCTGCAAAAGCTGTGTGATCTTTTCCTGCTGCTCCTGAGTAACAGGTTCCAAAAGCTGTGTGCTCCCGTCCTGCACCTGAGTAACAAGCTCTCATAGCTGTGTACTCTCCTCCTGTTGCTACTGAGTAACAGGCTCCAATAGTTGTGTGGTCTCCTCCTACATCTCCTGTGTAAGAGGGTCCAATAGTCGTGTGTTCTCCTCCTGTTGCCCAGGAGTAACAGTCTGCAACAGCTGTGTGCTCACTTCCTGCCCCTGAGTCACAGGCTCCAATAGCTATGTTCTCTCCTGCTGCCCCTCAGTAACAGGTTCCGATATCTGTGTGCTCTACTCCTGCTTCCCCCGAGTAACAGGCTCCCATAGCTGGGTGCTACCGTCCTGCTGCTGCTGGTTAACAGGCTCCAATAGCTCTGTGCTCTCCGACTGCTCATCCTGAGCAACAAGTTCCAATATTTGTGTGCTCTCCTCCTACTGCTCCTATGTTAGAGGCTCCAATCGCTGTATGTTCTCCTCCTGTTGCCCCGGAGTAACAGAATCCAATAGATGTGTGCTCCCCTTCTGACACTGAGTAACAGGCTACAATATCTGTGTGCTCTCCTTCTGTTGTCTCAAAGTAACCGACTCTATCAGCTGTATGCTCTCCTGCTCCTCCATAGTAACAGGCTCCAAAAGCTGGTCACTCTCCTGTTGCTCCTGAGTAACAGTCTCCAATAGTTGTGTGCTCTCCTGTTGCTGCTGAGTAATAGTGTCCAATAGCTGTGTGCTCTCCTCCTGCACCTGAATACAAGGCTCCCTTAGCTGTGTGCTCTCCTCATGAAGCAGAGTCACAGGATTTAATAAGTGTGTGTTCTCCTCCTGCTGCCCCTGAGTAACAGGCCCCAACAGGTGTGTGCTGTCCTGCTGCTGCTCCTGAGGAACAGGCTCCAATAACTGCATGCTCTGCTGCATCTGAGTAATAGCCTTCAATAGCTGTGTGCTCTCCTCCTGCTGCCCCTGAGAAAGAGTCTCCAATCGCAGCATGCTCATCTCCTGCTACCCTGAGTAACAGGGTCCAGTAGCTGCATGCTCTGCTGTTGATCCTGAGTACAGGGTGCAATAGCTGTGTGCTGTCTTCTTGCTGTCTTGCAGAATATAGCTCCAATAGCAGTGTGCTCGCCTCCTGCTGCCCCTGAGTAACAGACTCCAATACGTGTCTGCTCCCATCATACTGCTCCCGAGATACAGGTTCAAAATGCTGTATGCTTTCCTCCTACACCTGCGTAACAATCTCCAATAGCTGGGTACTCTCCTCCTGTTGCTCCTGTCTAACAGGTACCAATACCTGCGTGTTCTCCAGCTGTAGCTCCTGAGTAACATTCTCCAATAGTTGTGTGTTCTCCTCCGATTGCCCCGGAGTAACAGGCTCCAATAGATGTGTGCTCCCCTGCTGACAGAGTAACAGGCTACAATACCTCTGTGCTCTCCTCCTGCTGCACCTGAGTGAAAGGCTCCAATAGCTGTGTGCTCATCTCCTGCTGCTCCTGAGGAAGTGGCTCAAATTGCTGCATGCTCTCTTCCTGCTACCCTGAGTAACAGGCTGCAGTGCTCTGCTGCATGCTCTGCTGTTGACCTTGAGTACAGGGTGCAATAGCTGTGTGCGGTCCTCCTGCTGCCCTGTAGTCAATAGAACCAATAGCAGTGTGCTTTCCTCCTGTTGCCCCTGAGTAACAGGCTCCAATACGTGTCTTCTCGCCTGCTGCTGCTCCTGAGTAACAGGCTCATTTAGCAGCATGCTCTCTTGCTGCCCCTGAGTAACAAGCTCCAATAGCTGTGTGCTGTTCTCTTGCTGGCCTGGAGTAAATTGGTCCAATAGCAGTGTGTTCGCCTCCTGCCGCGCATGAGCAACAGGCTGCAATTCGTTTCTGCTCTCCTCCTGCTGCCCCTGAGTAACAGGCTCCAATAGCTGTGTGCTCTCCTCCTGCTGCTCCTGAGTAATAGTGTCCAATAAGTGTGTGTTCTCCGGCTACTCCTGAGGAATAGGCTCCAACAGCTGCATGCTGTACTGCTGCCCCAGAGTAACAGGCTCCAAGAGCTGTGTGCTGTCCTCTTGCTGCCCTGGAGTAAATAGCTCAAATAGCAGTGCGCTCGCCTCCTGCTGCCCCGGAGTAATAGGCTCCAACAGTGTCTACTCACCTCCTGCTGCCCCTGAGCAACAGGCTCCACTGGCAGCATGCTCTCTTGCTGCCCATGCGTAACAAGCTCCAATTCATGTGTGCTCGCCTCCTGTTGCCCCTGAGTACCAGATTCCAAAAGATGTGTGATCTTCTCCTGCTGCTCTTGAGAAATAGGTTCCAATAGCTGAGTGCTCTCCTGGCGTCCATGAGTGACAGGCTCCCATAGCAGTGATCTCGCCTCCTGCTGCTGCTGCCTAACAGGCTGCAACCGCTGTGTGTTCGTCTGCTTCCCCGAGCAACACGCTCCAATAGCTGTGTGCTCTCCTTCCATTCCTGAGTAACAGGCTCCAATAGGTGTGTTTTCTCTAGCTGCTCCTGCGTACTAGGCTCCAATAACTGAATGCTGTCCTCCTGCTGCCTCTGAGTACCAGGCTTCAATAGCTGTGTGCTCTCCTCCTGTTGTTCCTCAGCAATAGGCTACAATAGGTGTGTGCTCTCTTCCTGCTGCTCCTGAGTAAGAGGCTCAAATAGCTGCATGCTCTCTTCTTGCTAACCTGTGTAACAGGCTACAATAGCTGCATGTTCTGCTTTTGACCCTGAGTACAGGGCTACCATAACTATTTGTTATGCTCCTGCTGCCCCTGAGTAAATGGTTCCAATACCTGTGTGTTCACCAAATGCTGCCCCTGAGTAACAGGCTCCAATACCTGTGTGCTGTCCTCCTCTTGCCCATGAGTAAAAGGCTCCAATACGTGTGCTCCCCTTCTGCCCCTGACCAACAGGCTCCAATATCTGTGTGCTCTCCTGATGATCCTGAGTAACAGGCTCCAAAAGCTGTATGCTCTGCTGCTGCTGCTCCTGCTGCTGCTGAGTTCCAGTCTCCAATAACTGAATGCTGTCATCCTGCTGCCCCTTAGTAACAGGCTCCAATATCTCTGTGCTATCCTCTTGCTGCACCTGAGTTACAGACTTCAATATGATTGAGCTCTCCTCCTGCTGCTCCTGAGAAAGGCTCAATTGCTGCATGCTCTCTTCATGCTACACTGAGTACCTGGCACCAGTAGCTGCATGCACTGCTGTTGACCATGAGTACTGGTTACAGTAGCTGTGTGCTGTCCGCCTTCCGCCCTGGAGTAAATGGCTCAATTTGCAGTGTGCTCGCCTACGGCTGCCCCCCAGTAACAGGCTTCAATAGCTGTGTGCTCTCCTCCTGCTGCCCGAGTAACAGGCTTCAATATCTATGTGCTTTCCTCCTGCTGCTCCTGATTAGAAGGGTCCTATAGCAGCATACTCTCCCCCTGCTGCCCCTGAGTAACAGGTTCCAATAGCTGTGTGCTGTCCTTCTGCCGCTTCTGAGTAATTGGCTCCAATAAATTTGTGCTCGCCTGCTGACCTAAATAAAAGACTCCAATAGCTGTGTGGTCTCCTCCTGATGACCCGGATTAAAACGTTTCAATAGCTGTGTGCTCTACACCTTTGGCCCCTGAGTAACTGCCTCCATAGCTGTGTGCTCTCGTGCTGCCCCTGAGCAACAAGCTACAATACCTGTGCGCTCTCCTCCTCCTGCCTCTGGGTAATCGGCACCAATAGCTTTGTGCTCTCCTGATGCTCCTGAGTAACAGCTTGGAATAACTGGGTGCTGTCTTCCGGCTTCGCCGAAGGAACAGGCTCTAATAGCTGTGTACTGTCCACCTACTGGCCCAGAATAACAGCCACCAATAGTTTCCTGCTCTCCTGCGGCCCATGAGTAACAGGCTCCAAGACATGTGTGCTTTCCTCCTGGTGCCTCTGAGTACCAGGCTCCAATAGCTGTGTAATCTCCTCCTGCTGCACTAGAGAAAAATGTTCCAATAGCTGTGTGCTCTCCAGCTGTCCATGAGTGACAGGCTCCCATAGTTGTGTTCTCACCTCCTGTTGCTGCTGACTAATAGACTGCAAAAGCGGTGGGACCACCTCCTGCCAATGAGTCACAGGCTGTAATATCTGTGTGCTCTCCTGCTGCTCCATAGTAACAGGCTCCAGCAGCTGGTGGCTCGCTTTCAGATACTCCTGAGTAACAGGCTTTATTAGATGTGTGCTCTCCTGTTGGGGTTGAGTAACAATCTCCAACAGGTGTGTGCTCTCCTGCTGCTCCTGAGGAACAGGCTCCAATAGCTGTGTTTTCTCTGACTGCTCCTGAGGAACAGGCTCCAATTGCCTCATGCACTGCTGATGCCACTGCGTAACAGGCTCCAATAGCTGAATGCTGTCCTCCTGATGCCCCTGGATAACAGACTCCCATAGATGCGTGCCTCCGCCTGCTGCCCCGAGGTAAAGGCTCGAATAGCTATATGCTCTACTCCTGTCCCTGAGTAAAAGGATCCAACAGGTGTGTGCTCTCCTCCTCCTGCTCCTGAGTAACAAGCTCTAATACCTGTATGCTCTCTTGCTGCCCCAGACAAACAGGCTCCGACTGCTGTGTGCTCTCCTCTCCCTCACATGAGGAACAGGCTCCAATAGCTGTTTGTTCTCCTGACGCTCGTGAGGAACAGGCTCCAAGTGTGTTTTCTCTGGCTGCTCCTGTGTACCAGGCTCCAATAGCTGAATGCTCTCCTCCTGCGACCCCTGAGTAACCGGCTCCAATAGGTGAGTGCTCGTCTCCTGCTGATTCTGAGTAACAGGCTCCAATAGCTGCATGTTCATGCCTTTGACATAGAGTGCAGGGCTACAATAGCTTTGTGCTGTGCCCCTGCTGTACGTGGTTAATTGGCTTCAATAGCTGTGTATTCTCCTGATGCTGCTCCTGAGTAACAGGCTCCATTACATGTGTGCTTTCTCCTTTTGCCACTGAGTACCAGGCTCCAATAGCTCTGTAATCTCCACCTGATGCTCTTGAGAAACATGCTCCAAAAGCTATGTACTCACCTGATGTCCCTGAGTGTCAGGCTCTTGTAGCTGTGCTCTCGCCTCCAGCTGCTGCTGACTAAGAGGCTGCAAAATCTGTGTGCTTGTCTCCTGACCATAAGTCACAGGCTCCAATACCTGTGTGTTCTCCTGCTGCCCCAGAAAAAAAAGGCTCCAATAACTGTTTGTTCTCCTGCCGCTCGTGAGTTACAGGCTCCAATAAGTGTGTTTTCTCTGGCTGTTCCTGCGTACCAGACTCCAATACCTGAATGCTCTCCTCCTGCTGCCTCAGAGTAACCAGTTCCCATAGGTGCGAACGCTCCGCCTGCTGCCCCTGAGTAACAGGCTCGGATAGCTATATGCTCGCCTCCTGTCCCTGAGTAAAACGATCCAACAGGTGTGTGCTCTCCTCCTCCGCTCCTGAGTAACAGGCTTCAATACCTTTGTGTTCTCCTGCTGCCCCAGGATAACAGGCTCCAAGAGCTGTGTGCTGTCCTCCTGCTGACCTTGAGTAAATTGATCCTATAACATTTTGCTCTCCTCCTGCTGCCCCCGTGCAATAGGCTCCAACACATATCTACTCACCTCCTGGTGACCCTGAGTAACAGGCTCCAATAGCTGTGTGCTCGCCTCCTCTTGCCTCTGGGTAACCGGCTGCAATAAATTTGTGCTCTGCTGATGCTCCTGCGTAACAGGTTGGAATAGTTGTTTGCTGTCTTCCTGCTGCTCCGGATTAACAGACTCTAATAGTTGTGTGCTGTCCACCTGCTGTCCCAGAGCAACAGGGTCCACTTCCTGTTGTGCTCTCCTGTTGCCCCTGACAAACAGGCTGCAATAGCTGTCTGCTCATCTCCCCCACTCATGAGTAACATGCTCCAATAGCTGCGTGCTCTCCTGCCGCTTCTGAGTAACAGCTTCAATAGATGTGTTTTCTCTGCCTGCTCCTGCGTACCAGTCTCCAATAGCTGAATGCTGTCCTCCTGCTGCCACTGAGTAACAAGGCTTCACTTGCTGCGTGCTCTCCTCCTGCTGCCCCTGAGTAACCGGCACTAATAAGTGTGTGCTCGTCTCCTGCTGCTTCTGAGTAAGAGACTCCAATAGCTGCATGCTCTCTTCCTGCTACCCAGAGTAACAGGCTCCAATAGCTGCATGCTCTGCCTTTGACATGGAGTGCAGGGCTACAATAGCTGTGTGCTGTGCTCCTGCTGCACGTGATTAATTGGCTCCAATAGCTGTGTGTTCACCTGATGCTGCTCCTGAGTAACAGGCTCCATTACATGTGTGCTTTCCTCCTTTTGCCACTGAGTACCAGACTCCAAAAGCTGTGTAATCTCCACCTGATGCTCTTGAGAAACATGTTCCAAAAGTGAGTGCGAGCAGCAGCGGAGGTAAGAGATCCGACTTGGGAAGGAGAATGAGGGTGAGGGAGAGAGTGTCGCTGATAGAATGAGGGTGGAGGGAGTGTTGGTGATAGAATGAGGGTGGAGGGAGTGTTGGTAATAGAATGAGGGTGGAGAGAGAGTGTTGGTGATAAAATAAGGGTGGAGGAGAGGGAATGTTAGTATGAGGGTGATGATTAATACTGGTATGTTGATGTCATATAATAAAGCATTCTAACGAATTTGACTACTGGATTTTAAATCACCCAGGTACATTTTCCTTGCCAAGTCTTTTGTACTGTATTATTTCATGTGAGCATCATTTGCTATTAATAGGTTGAGTTCAATAATACATACGACTTTTTTTTAGTAACTTACACCTCGAATTTTTTAATAAGGATTTTGGGAGGATTTTTCCCCTTATGTAGTCGTTCAAGGGCCGTTATTTAATGATTTGTTTTACCCTGTCACAATTCGACTGGATGTAGGCCAGAGGTAGCTGTGATACACGTTTGTACAAAAGCCTAATATTAACTGGGAATTTTTTAATGACATTCAAGCTAAACTGGAAATAAGTCACACACAATAGTGCTCGTTCAGGGTGATCAGAATCTTCTATTCAGCCTTGTACCTGCTCTGGTCCCAGTTGGAAGCGAAGAGAACCAAGATTTTCCTGCCAAAATGATCCAGGTTAGAAAGCACTCCAGGGAAGCCATCCTTCAGCGCCTGTTTGATCCCTGGGTCGGTGGCTTTGAAGTTCTTGAACATGTCCAGGTTC